>NW_008599768.1:19877-26665 GCF_000691845.1 Merops nubicus
GAGGTGGAGGACAAAAGAACAATGGCTCTGCCGAAATGTTACACGAGGCTGAGCTGAAACCATCTCATTGAGAGGTTCTGTAAGGAATAATTTTGAGTCAAGACTGGGAAAGATCAAATAGCAGCTGGAAAGCAAGAATATACCAGGGAGGAGGGGAGAAAGGAGCTACTCTGCTTCAGCACAATCAGCTGAAAATACAGAATAAAAAATACATGTGTTATTAGGCAGCCCTTTTGCATTGATAACCCTATTTGCCTTGGTAAATAAATCAGAAATTTACCTTTTAAACTTCCTTCTCTTAGTACAATTTTGATAGTTTCTAAGAGGTTTTATTGCAGCTTCAATCCACAAAGGTACTGAGACACCATTGAAACACATGGAATTGAACATCTCAATGCTTTTGTCAGTGTGACTCTTTGACCGCACTTGGAAAGCTGCAGCTGCACGAGGGGAGATGCATACTCACACAACCATGCTAGTTTAAATACTCATCTTAGGTTATAACTAAATTGTTTTTCCTATGTGTACAAGTGGGAAGCCAATGCTGTAAATACAACTAGAGTTCCACTTCTGCCTGTCTCTGTGGTGCTTGTTAAAGTCCCAGGCATAGCTGACAACACCCAACATCAGTAACTGTCCTGGAGGCAGCTGCGTAATGATGCCTACATTTAAGTGATGTTGAAACTTCTACATATCCAAAGGTTCCTCTCAGGGATCTAAAACTTTAGAAAGCCCATTTGAACCTCTTGCCACCACTTCATACAGCTTGGTTTTCTCAGGCAGTTTCAGCATAGCCTGATTTCTGGTCTCAGACTAGATGCATCATTACATTCAGGTACTTACTTATGAGCTCTACTTTAACCCTGTATCTTGAATTTCCTTTCTTTAAAGTAAGGATGATGCATGCTTTTCTTTCAGGCAGATGACAGGATCAGTCTTCAGTAGTGAGGTCACTTCTTCAGAGCTCTCTACGACTGCAAGGTATTGTTATTCATTTGACTTCAGGCTTAGGCATAGGTCATAGGAGTATCTCCAAATTTGGTGGAAAAGTTTTGCAGGGGACAAGCCCAGTCGAATTTCTGTTCCAGCACAAAAAAGAGAAAACCAATAAATAAAGCTAGAGAAGTAATAGACACTGAATAAGATGACTCATTAAAAGGTAACAGTACGGTAAATTATTACAGCAGAAAAATACAAATATAAGAATTAAGGAGGAATAGCTGTCTATAACAAAAACAGGTAATATTTTAAGTTTTTGAACCGATCATTTAAATCGTGGTCTCAGCTTTCCAATACTAATGTTATTTCGGTCATGGTCAGCAACATTTGCTGTTCTAATGTGATTCCTCACTTTCTCACTGTTTTCCATTTTAAATGCAATTCAGGAGATGTTAATTAACACCTGTAATAGCTATATACTTTCTAGGGGCATCTTCGTATCTACTGTTAGCCAGCTGAGAACCAAAGGAGCAAACCAGAGCTTCCCAGCATTGCAGGAAGAGTTTAAGCACCTACCTTTAAATGCCCAATGTCTAGATGTTGTTTTGCCTCTTCCTTGAGAATGCCTGTGCAGAATGCTGCCCTTGTATATTCTGGACATACATTTATTTAATAAATTCAACTTCTCTAGCTGCTTCAGGGTCCAACAAGCAGACTGCTAGAGCACTGGTATGCCAAGAACACAAGAATAAAGAAGCCAGAAAATATGGGGTTTTTTTTCTTCTCTTTCTCACAGAGGTCTGAACTACAGCATTTCTTGGAAGTGGTGTTGGTAGGATTTATCTTTCCAGTTTATACCGTGCTCCTACTTTCCAGTTTATACTGTGCTCCTACTCCTGAAACCAATGATGTTAAACAGGACAGGTAAACCAACTCTGGCTTTTGGAAACTTTTGTCACTGAAAGTGCACGCCAAGATAAACACAACCAAGGATGTACAGACTATGAGGCTCCTTCTGTTTCCCAGGTAGTTGTATTTCTAGAATCAAGATCAAGGCTCAGTTCTACTCCTGTTCATAAAATTGAGTGGGAATGTGCCCAGAAGCACATGCAGAAATTAATCCATTATAACTTTTCCTTTTCCCTTGTCCACTGAAGTGCTGCCCACTCTCCTGTCCCTGAGCAGTTCTTGTGAGATCAGCGGACAGTTTATCTGCTCAAACATTTACAGGGCAAGAGTAAAGCAAATACCTGGAAAGCAAAATGTACTTAAGTCAGCAGTGAAAAAAAAAAAAAAAGCAAGCCACCAAAGTTCAAGTGCACAGTAACTCTAATTTTTCATTTCAACAGATATACATAGGTATGGTTCTTATTTTCAGTAATGCAAAGGATCATGGTTTTACCTCCTCACCACACTAAACACTAACTTTGGATCAGGGGAAAGACCTGAGGAGTTGCACACTAGCAGCAGAAGATTCACAGCACACACAGGCTTGTGCCTAAGAATGAAGCCTACTTCACATATCCCAAAACAGCTGGTAATCTGATAACCAATACCCTGAAAAAAAAATTCTCATTTTTACTCACATCAAACGTGGTGTCTAGATCTGATGAGGATTACTCACCAGAGTAAATTGTTCATTTAAAATCATGCCTTACAGCTATCATGGAAAGCTGTTTGCTATCCCCCAAACACATATTATCTGTAGTTAGGCTGCTTTATCTAGATAAAATGGGCAGTAAATTAAATTCGTAAGCTGCAGCTGCTAATCAAAATGCTTTAGTTGAAGACTACATCCAAATTTTGTTTCTTAGAGCTATTTGTGAATTTCAGATGTGTCATTAAGGATAAAACAGATAAGAAATTACTTCACTACTTCTGGTGTCTATAACATTGAGCAACTTTATCTCTTTTCTTTTATTCTGAAATGAAAAATCACAGCCAGCAGGTCTCCCATCTTATTTACAATAAATTAGTGATGAAGGGGAAAGGTTTAGTTTTCAAAATGGTGTAATTATATGGTTTCAAATATCATTCTATAACCAATCCTCTCTCAGCCCAGCTTTTAAAAGACATCTCAGAAAACACCAGGTTTAGGTTTCTTTCTTTTGCCCTCCTAGATAGGATCCCAAAAGGCAGCAAAATGAGTCTCTGGTTTGTACTCTCACCTGAAGCAGCATTTCTTCCAATTAGTTATCAGATGTTTGAACAAGCTAAGTTAAACACAGGCTTTAACGTGAAGCATCCAGCTGCACGGGCCAGGCCAAGGCTGGGAGTTCTGCTCTTCAGATTTTATGTTACCTTGTTAACAGACAAGACAATATTTCAAATATAAGATAATCACTGGTCACACTAGAGTGAAGACAGAACTGAAGAAAAAACACATCAAAACCCCAAAGAACAGTGAAGACCCCTCGCCTCCCCAAAACAGCTAAGTCCCCTCTCCATTCTTTTAGTTCAGTTTAAGTCATACCCTGACATAACATTAGTGGTTAAACATCTGGAGGCTTTCAAGGCATTTAGTCCAGTCTGTCCAATTTAGGATCATTTTCTGCAGGTGCTCCCTATAATCTTTGTTGAGGTCTAGACTGACCAGCCTACAATAGCAGGGAATGATTCACCCGGCAGCTACTCAGAGATTTATTTTTAGTTTTAGCAAGAGCAGGAATAAGCAGGCATATACTTTGCAAGTTTATTTGAAAAGTTCTCTTTATTTATTAAATATTTCTTTTTTTTTCCCCCCAAACTTGCAAGCCTTAGTAGTATCTGGAATATTTTTAAAATTGCACTAGAACTGAGGTAGCTGAGGTTGAGTTTCATCTGCTTACCTCCATTTATTTTGTCAATATGTTACTGCTTGCTTTTAAAAACAAACAGCAACAACTTTCTCAGCCGCCCTATTTCCTAAACTAACTTTCTGTTGCGTGGTATTTATAAAGGAGACGAGGAAAATACCTGTATTATGAATGCCAACACCCTTTCAATAATTCAATGCACAGAAATGCACTGTAGTTATAACTGAGAATGTATTCCCCAATACAAAAGAAAGGTTGAACTTTCTCCACTTGAAGGGTTAAAAATAAATTCTGATGCTCTATTAAACGCTGCCTTTTTCTGTATCAGCTTAATTCATTTACATGTGTATAGATTACTTAAAGCGTTACCTGATGCTCAGACTGAGACACAAGAGGACCAATTCTCCACTACACTGTGGTTATGGCCAGTTCTCCCTCCTGCCTGTGGTACGCACACAGGTCAGCATTAACCTGACGATACTGCTGTGTGGGCAGGGAAAGCCAGAGCAGGCAGTCAGCCCGTTTTCTCATGGATCTAGTTTTTCAGGGGCTGCTATCAAATTCATTGAAGCAAGGATTTGACTGAGCAGGCAGATAGAATTACATCTCCTTCCCCCAGCTCAAGGTCAGCATAAAGATGGAGGAAGGCTGTGAGTGAGTCATTTTATGGGTATTTATTGACCTTGTGTTCTTACCAAATTTCCAAGCTGAAAGTACCGCACACAAGGATTAGGACGTGGCTAATAATTAGTCAGATCTGAACCGGTATTGACAGCGAGTGTTAACAACGGCCACCAGACTTCTTCCCAAGTAACACCGGACTGGGTAGGTACCTTGTGTCTCGGTGAACACTCACGACTAACGAAACCGAGACATTGCCAAATAGCAAACAGAGTTTCACTGTAGAAAGAGGTAGTTCGGAGGTATAGATGAGAGAAAGCTATTTTGACAACAGTGTAAGGATTAAAAATGCAGAAAAGCATCTGCACGAGATATATAAAACACTCGTCTGCATACTCAGGCCTCTGGATAGTTCTGAGGATCTGACCCTCACAGAGCTCACACTAAACCAGCCACAGGACTAAGAAACCCACCAGTGCAGTACCTGCTTACTTGTTCTTCCATTTTGGACACACACGTACAAAAAAATGGTTCTTTGGGCCCTAGAATACATACAGGCAGAATTATTTTGCCTGTAATAAATAATGAATGTGTTGCCTTGCAAAGGTAGTGTGACAACCGTGGCAGCAAAGCCACCCCTTTCTGCCTCCTCTTCCTCCACCCCAGGCTATCTGGAGCTGAAGTACAGTTCTTCATGTGTCTCTCTGTTCCCAGCTTTTAAACTTCTCTCACATCCCTCTGTCTGAGGCTGCGTTTGCTCCAAGTGCTTCTCCCCAGCAGGATTTCAGATGCCCCTTGACTGAAGAGGCTCCACATAAAAGCATCTCCAGGGAGAAACTTTTAAGAAGTCCCACAAACCCCCAGCTCTTTGCTTGTTCAGCATGTAGTCAAGAACACAAAAAGGCAGTCCAAAACCAGTACTTTAAGTTTTACAAAATTAAATAAAAAAAGCAGATGTCTGCATATCAGGTGGAAAAAAGCTTTTACAGAAACATGTTTGATTCTACAGTCCCTTTGTCCTTGGGTTTCAGAATCTGAAGTAGCAGCTGAGTGAAGGCATGGTAAGTACTTAAGCCAGCTAGGATGCCTGAATTTATCACACAGGAGCTTTCAGATTTCATTATGTATTATTACACACTATGAACCACGGGGACTTGCCCAGCATCTACTGCATTACTTCAGTGATTGTCAGTAGAGTGGTTTAATCAGTATTTCTACCCAGAGCTCAGCTCTCAGCTCTTGTTTCCTTTCAAGTCACTTTTTATTTTTAATTTACCTTAAATCATTAGTTACATCCAAGTAAAATCGTAACTCCATTAAGACTTGAGTGCTAGGAAATAATTTTCGGTCCTCGCCACTATGTAATATCTTATGTGACATTCAGAAAAAGTCTAAAACTGTTTTAACAGTATAAAGTACATTGGGAATCCATTTCAAATAAATAAATCAGTTGTTGCTACATCAGCTACTATCAAGAAATGTGTAATGCCGAGTGTTTTTAGCTGAGTTTGCTCTGTAAGGCACAACACCAGTACAAATCTGGTATCTAGTTTACTTTGTCCAAAAATCCAGGAACTGTTAGAAGGAGGAGATAGCTGCCCAAGCTGAAGCCCATTATCTTGCTGTCAAAAAAAATGCTGGGAAGCTTTAAGCGTTTCCCGAGCCTTGGAGTAGAGAACATTTCCAGTGGTGTCCAAGCCCATTTGTACATTAGAAGAACAGCCCTGCCTGTGCTCTCCAAACAGAGTTGTTACATTTTATCGCTCAATTTCTTCATTGGAGCTGCTTTATGCTAGTTATCACCAATTATGCAAAAACCATGTGTTCCCTGGGTAAACAGTGTGAATTTCTGGACAACAACGGCCTCCTTCTGTAACAGAACTGCAGGAGACCTGCCTTTGAAACACCTGCTTGTTGTTACAGAGTGAGGAGAGGGAGAAAACTAGCACAGTCTTCCCTTTTGCATATTTAAACGCAGCGCGATGCAGGGCATGGGTGAACACAAGTGCCTGCCCCTCTCTTTTTGACCCCCCCAAGGGAAGGAGGTCATGGTGTGCCTGCTAATTGTAGGGCAGGGACACATACAGCACCGCCGGAGGTCCCCAGCCCCAAAATAAGGTAAGAGCACTTTGTTCCCCCATCCTTCCACAAGACAGCGCCTGAGATGAGAGGAGCACAGTCACAGGCCAGTGTCAAATCCCTCATTCAGCGCCTCGGCTCCTTGCAAGGGCCAGGGGAAGGTACGGAGGCCCCAGCGCCGGCCCTCGGGTAGCACCTCTGAGTCCGCTCCGCGCAGCGCAGGGGAGTCGGGTGTTTACTGGTGTTACTTCGTTAAGACAATCGCACCGTCTGGTCAGCGGGGGTTCGGCCTGAGCGCCGTCCGTCCAGGCCAAGCAGCGCGCGGTTCGCCGGCCCAGCGGGGCGAGGGGCTCT
>NW_008599769.1:0-5168 GCF_000691845.1 Merops nubicus
CCCTATGTGTCTCGTGCTCATAGTATGAAGTTGACTTTTTTTGACTATATCTAATTCCTGATGCCTCAACTATGCAGTGACCAAGGGGAAATCACTGGAACAACACAGATATCCTAAAGGAGCAAGCCTTTTTTTTGCCTTCATTTCACACAATACATATATGCCTCTGTCTAGCTGCAGAAATTAATGGGAAATGTTTTCTGAGTGTTAGCAAGCTCCCATAACAAGGCTTCTCAGGGGATTTTGTAGCCATTTTTTTTGTTGGTAGGTGAACATTAACATGCAAAGCTCTGCAAATCACACGGAAAAGACATGATGTGCAATCACAGATGCAGAACTGTACAGCAGAAGTGTGACGGTGGAAATCTGAAGGTATAAATGCAAAGATCTAATCTGCACTGTTTTGCCAGAGTTCTTATTTAGCTGCCTTCCCACCAATCTTCAAATTTCCCTTGCATAAAAATAAAGACACAATTGAGGAGACTTTCTTCACTCTGAGAGTTCAGGTGGTCACCTGAGCAGTCACAATCCACACAGTCTGGTGGCTGGATTTCTTGATGGTGACCTAGGTCCAGATGTGCTAGAGGAAGATAAACCATGAAAAAGGAGCCAGAGAGGTATATAATTTTGTATTAATTATATTAATGATAATCATATTATCATATAATTTTAATATCTTTAAATATATTGTTATATATTACTTTGTTATATTTCCTACACTGACTATGGCCCGAACACTCTAGGAAGTAAAAACTTCTTGGTGAAGAAGTGACAGATCTGTGGATGACATTACAGGTTCTCAAGGTAGGATTTTCCACTCCAGTGCTAAAACTGGTGGTAACTATGGCCCGAACACTCCAGGAAGTAAAAACTTCTTGGTGAATAAGTGACAGATCTGTGGACAACATTATAGGTTCTCAAGGTAGGACTTTCCACTCCAGTGCTAAAACTGGTGGTCCACTTTGTGTCGGGCATGAAGTATGGCCCCTGTTTAAATGGGTGTATCTTGGCTGTTCATCTAGTGTGGAGAAGGAAAATGCCTTGGAGACTGCAGAGCTGGTGGTGCTGTGTGGGTGTTTCAGTTACAGTCTGAACAGAGAACCCTGTTTCTTGGCGAGGTTGTTTGTGCAGTCCCCTCTGCTGGAAGGGACAGGAAAGGTTTGAGGATTTTCTGTTTGTTTCCCTGGAAAACTGCTGGCTCCCCATTCATTTCAGTTCAGTGTAGTTTAAAACCAAACCAGCTCAGTGTTCTTGCAGATCTCCCTTTTTAAAAAGCAGATCCTCAGGTGATCCGCGGAGTCAGAGTTAAAACAACTTCATGCTCTCTGTAGATGTGCCCCTGGGTCTCCTGGAATGCAGTAGTTTTCTGAATTTTCCACTCATCAGAGGATGTCTAGGGTAAAAATAATATAAATTTCAAATGTTGAATGGAAGGAGGAGAAGAATCCCTTAGGGCTTATTTTACACAGGGAAATGAACTGGTAGAACTGTAGTAGAATAATTATACCACTATGGCAGAGACATAAATGAGATAGATGCCTCTGATACAATTACTCTTACTTTTATTCTCAAGCAGAGTGCTCACATAGGGAGTTATTCTGCTAGTGCTACAGCAGATTATTATTATTATTATCATTACTGTTGTTATTTATTAACCAGCATTTAATTTAGCACTTTTTGTTCTGCAGATTTCAAAGTGCTTGAAAATTAAATCTGTATCATTATTAGTGCTTCCAGTAGCACTGTTGTCCTTCAGGCCAGTTTATATGAACTCTTACAAAAATCTTCAGACCTTCTTTATTCATCCTAAAAATGAAAAGAAAAAGATGGGCACATGCCCAAGTATTTTTCCTTGGCGAATCACCTTAAACATACATAGCTAAGAGCCAAAAAAGATAGGTTTTATTCCCAGCTCTGCTACTGACTCTCTATGTGACCTTGGCCAAGTTATTTCACTTTTACAAATGAGAATAATAGTGCTGACCTTGCAGAGGTATTATGAGGCTTTATTTCTAAAGCTTGCAAAGCCTATTGAGATCTTAAAGTGGAAGGAGATAGCAAAGTTTAAAGTACAACTATTATTAAACACATTTATCATATGGGTTGGATACAAATGTTTCAACCATCTGATCTCAGTCTTTTTCATTTTTAAGCTGCAAAGTCTAATTGAGATTTAGATTCTGTAGGTTTCACTGATTGCTCTGTTTCCTGGGGATGGATGGTACTGTGCATTCTCCTTCCCTCGGCCCTGCAAAGCCAATCTGTGGTCAGCCTCTGTCCATCCCACCTCCCTCGTAGCCCTTCAGCAGTAGATGGAGGCTGATGTGGCAGACTTGACAAGATCAAGCATTGTTAGGTCACTGATCCCTGCACTGAGGATTTTAATTAGACTGATCTTCTTGAGCCTTCAGTGGCCTAACTGTTGCTGGGGCTCTTGAATCTTCTGGAGAGACTGGGTTGCAGTCTTTGCAGGGTAATGCTTACCATAGCTTATCATTGCTGCTAAAAAACATAAATCATTCCTTTCTGTTGTAGCTTCTGAATGCCATGAGGAGATTCCAGAGTGGCACCTCTTTAGCATCTGTTGCTTTTGCTGTTGGTTCCTATCTTTGGTGGCCTCTGTGGTTGGATGCCTTCCCTGCACTCTCCAAAGCAAATACCACACAGTGGGGTTTTTTCCTAGCAAAGCTTTCTGTTTCAGGTGTCAAGCATATCTTATGCATGAGGAGATGCTGGGGGAAAAAAAGACTATATGTCTTTTGCTTGAGGCAATGAATTTTACATGTCTCCAAAGCAAAGTAACGTTTAAGTGGACAGAACCTGGTAACTTTGAACAGCCCTCCTGCATAGACCCATCAGTGGTTTCTACAAAGAAAATGAAACATAACTCAGAAGTTGAGCGTTTGACAGAAAGTACCTTCACTATGCTGGGATCCCCACTCCCACTGGAAAATTTGGAGGGAGCTGCACGTGGAGAAAAAGTTGAAAACTGATGGTTTAGAAAGTGCCAGTGTTGTGTTTCCATAGCTGCCAGCGATGCCAGTCTGAAACAAGGGATCTTTGAATGAATGAGGGGCTAAGCCAAATTTTTGGCTGATTCTGAATATTTTGGCTTATTCCTATATTGTTCTGAATGTATTGTTTGCAACACCTGATGGAGGATGCATTAGCTGAGTGCCTTGGTCTGCTCTATGGCAGGAGGTGGCACTGTCTTTCTAGCTCTTCTTTGCAGTTTGAGTTAAATGTGGATCAGCTCTATTGCACGGTGGCCTCCAGTGTCTTGACCCCCACAACAAATGGTTCAGTAGGCATCTCTAGCTGGTGGGTGTCACACCCATCCCTCATGAAAAGCTCTGTTCCCTTTGTGCCAACCAAACTGTGTGGTGGAGACAGTTCTTTCCCTTTGCCTGCTCTGGGATAAAAGGTGCTTGGGAGGTTCTTCTTAATTGAGGCTTTCTTTATGCTGGTGTCTCTTCCAGCCAAAGTCCAGTACTTCTTGTCTTTGAACAAACAGAAAAGTGATTATTACAAGTTGCAGGCCTCAGATTTTAGCTGCACTGCTCACTCTGCCCCATCACAGAAGACACTAACTTTATTTGAAAGACAAGGTAAAAGCAGGAAACGATTGCTGGCATTATGATGTTGAATGAGGTCTGTAACAGCAATAATCCTCCATGACAGCAGTTGTTATCACAGCTAATGCCTGCTCTGTCAGTGTGGTAACCTTCCCTGCTTTGCCTCGGGCCATTGAGAGACCAACCACTCGTTAAGCACCCGGGAGCGACCAGTTCCAGGGGGGATGTGATGGAGTTCATCTGGGAAGTGGAGCACCTGGAATCACACGTGTGTGTCACTGCTGCTGCTTCTGCACCTGGATCAGCTCTTGCACACGGGATCTTGAGTAGAGATTCAGTTCTCTGGTTTTGTGTGTGTCAGCATTTACACTCTGGTTCATGTCCTCCCTTGTTAGGCCTGAATCCAGGTAACACGGATGGGCTTCTAAGAAGAAGAGGGAAGATCTGTGCCTTTGAACTGGTCTGAGAAATTGGAAATGCCATACCCTCGTTTTTTTTCTCACTATTCTGTAGTTTCTGCTTTTCTGAGTTTCATTTTTCTTTGTTATTTTCCCTAATCCAGTTGTATTTTCACATAGCTTGCAACAGAACATTCAGCTGTGGTCTGAATGATGCCCAATCAGTTGTATTTTCACATAGCTTGCATCAGAACAGTCATTCAGCTGTGGTCTGAATGATGCCCACTGAACTGCATCGGTATTGTCACTCCTGCTTTAACTTGCTCTTTTCCCCAGATAGTGATTTTTTTGGGATTTTTTTTTGCCACATTAGTTAGTTTGATACTAACTTTCTTTGGTATCCTTCATGAGAAAGGAACGTAAGTCTTAGTCATCTATGTTTGAGCTTGACAATTACTTTTACCACATCTATTGTTTCCCACTGTTCCTTTGCTTTCCTCGGGCAGCTGAAGTTAAGTCAGTCACTTCCCAAAATGAATAGCTGAACTATGTTAGGGGCCTAAATGCTTTTTCTCCAGGCCAAGGATTTCACTATGTATCAGAGGAGTTGTTGTTCGTACACTATGGGGAATGTGAATCCCACCTTGTGCCCCTTTGCCTCTTTATTTGTGCCTGTAAAATGTTACGTAAAAGCATTGAACTTCATACCCTTTATCACTGTATGTTGTGAGTATGAATCTGGTTTTTCTCCTATCAATTTCAGAGAGATTTACTGGTTTGTATAAAAATGACCTTTGTGTATTCTCCTGCTGATAACCTCTGCTTGCATTTTAGTCTTTAAAGTTCCCCAGGGCAGGGTTCATATCTTTCAGAGTATCTGGAAAGCAGCTAGAACATAGCAGTGCTCCTTCATGCAAAGAAGGGGAAAAAAGAGCTCTCCCTTATCATTAGGATTGCAAAGGTTACAATGAAAGCTCCGACTGTTGAATATTGAAATCTATTTGAAAAGATAATGCCAGACAGCACACCGTGGCAGGAGCAGCAAGAGGGCACACCAGAGTCCCTGGCACCCCTTTGCTTGCAAAGGAGACGGTACCTTCAGCTTCAGATATGCAAATGCAGGTGCTCTTTCTACTTCCTCAGCACTTGAGAAATTAAAATGGAGAAAAAGATTCTTCTTCAGTGCCAACCGCTC
>NW_008599769.1:5199-10699 GCF_000691845.1 Merops nubicus
TCTGGGTATGAATTTCGTTCCTTGTGAAGGGCTCCCCTGCTTTCCTCCCTGTCTTGCTGGAATGTTAAAGTGCTCTCACTTGCTGCTTGGACACTCCCAAGTGCTGCTCGCTGCAGGTGTCAGTCTGACAGTTTATGAGAGCACTTCATAATCCCATAAAGAGAGAGGAGAGCACTTCCCGAGGCACAGCCAGAGATGCTGCTTAGCTTCGTGTGCTCTTCACATGCAAATTAGGAGGGCTGCTTTCACTACACAGACCCTTCAAGACACACAGTAGTGCAAACATTTTCAGACAGTCTGTAGCTGGTAAGCAAACATCTTTTAACTTTCCACAAATGCGTTTCTCTTGTCCTCATAGCAAATAAAAAAGCAAGGAAACTAAGTAACTAAATAAATAGTTATTAGGGATAGTTCTGTTGACAAAACTAAATAAACTAAATAGCTAAATAACAAGATTTCCATCTTGTCCTTCTGTGAGATTCCAGCCGTAGCAGGAAAGATCCAGAAAAGAAGTTCAGACCACTGAAAAGCTCCAAGGAACCAAGATATAGTGAGGCTTGAGATCTTCTGCTTTTAGAATGCAGTGAGCCTAAGGCTTGTCTCCTAAGCCTTTAGGATGCACTTGGTTCATGTTGGTTTAGCTTCTTAAAAATTGGAACAATTGTTTCATTTTTCTTTAAAAACCCAGCCAAAGACAGAAAGAACAACAACAACCAAAAAAAAATAAGTTAGGGGTGTAGTTCTCATATTTAGATGGTTTAGAGGTAAGAAAATGTTACCCATAAGACTTGTGTAGAGACTAGCATGGTGATTGCCCATAGGATATTTTGTTAAAGCACAGGTAGTAAGGGGATGAAATGTTCAAATTGCAATTCCCTCTTGCCTTTTTAGTACATTTAATTCACTTTTAATATAATTCTCCATTATTTAATGCAGCCAAACATTATTTACCAGAATGTCAACGATGTAAAATGTTTTTATCCAAAGTGAGGTCACATCACTCAGCTTTTTGTGACGTATCAAACAGTTCTGTGCTCTGCAGAAGCTTTTACTAGAATGCCTTATGTGACCTCCCGTTCCTGGCAGCTAAAGGAAGGTGAGAGGATGGTTTTAAACACCATCCTGCCTACCTCTGGTTCATTAAACACTGCTGCTGGCATCGTGGGCGATGGAATGAGCTGCTTGCTCCCAGGCCACCCAGCATCCTGGCACCCCAGCGTGGAGGGTGTTTTCCACAAGCAGAAAGAGATGGTGGGAGAAGGTTAAAAATACAGAGGGCTTCCTTTCTCCTCTGAGTGCTGGTACACGTGGAACAAAAGCATGTCTTGTAGAGTCAGGGGAGCTACACCACTCTTTTAGCAGTAGAGGATGGGAATCAGGCCCATGATGTGCTGAAGTTTTACAGTGCTGGGAGATGTTGAGTTCTGGTGACTGTCTGTCAGTCCCTCTGTGTTGGCATTTGGATATGTCAGTGGAATGGGGTGTGGAAAGCAAGTGTCTGTGAATTGACAGAGAATTTCCTGGGAGTAGTAATAGAGCACGTTAAAGCCAAACCCCTCCTCCCTCCCAAATCAAAACCACCACAAACAGCCTTTATTATAAATATCTGTGTGAGTAGTGCCTATCTGAATTCACAGTTGGTTGCAGTATTCTATGTATAATCTCCCTGTGTGTCATTCCTCTCCCTGCTGATTCTCAGCACCTTTTCTCCAAGGTTCTCTAAGTCACTGTGAAGCAGTAATGAATTAAGCTGCACAGTACCCCTGCTAGTTAGGTAAATGCCATTTCTGTTTCCACAGATGGGGGGGAAATGAGGCACAAAGAGGTTAAGTGCTTCACCTAAGGTCATGCTCTAATGCATCATTGTCCTTTTTCTGCACGGGGAGGGTTCAGTCCCCCCTGCTGGAAAAATTGCTCAGAACTGTTCCCTGACTCTGAGCATATCTGATGAATCCCATTCATACAGGCAAAAAAATGGGAGCTGGAATTACACTCTTGTCCTTCAGCTACCTGAAGCAGATTTCTGAAGCTGGAATTAAAGGACATCTTTATTAGCTAGCTGAAGTGGTGGTAGTTGATAATGGCTCATTAATTAATACCTCTGTGGTATAGAGTGTAGGGCAACAGAATCATTGTGTGTTGCATCCAGGTAATGAAACCCAGGTTAGAGCTCTGGTTCTGTGATGTGGGAAAGGCCTTACACTGGCTTGAAGCTTCCTGTTTTCTGATGTTTTAGGGAATTTAGCAGCATTCCTGAACAGAGTAAGGTTTTGTTGCTGGATTAAAATTTTCCCTGCACAGCCATCTTCATGAATTTGTCATTCCCCTCCTTTCTCCTAGCCCCACAGTTTTGGGAAATGGCTGTCATCACCATCTTGCTGATAAGGGCAAATGGCTGAAATGACAGACACGTCATTCTGTTTGTAAACAAGATGAAAGAAAACCTGAAACTCAAATGCATTTTCAGCCATCAAGTGGAGAAAACTGTCATCAGATCAAGACTTGATGGTAAAAGATTCCTCTCCTGTTCTCATGTTGTATGCAGACAGAAGCAGGAAATGATGAAAACTAGGGGAAAAAAAAACAAGTTTCAGGATCCAACACCCACAACTCCCAAGGGGCTAGTAGTCTTTTTTCTTTTTTCTTTATTTTTGTTCTTTTTCTAAGAGTATCCAAGATGTGTGTGATCATAAAGTCTTCCAGTCCCAAGTGGCTTCAAGTCTGTTCTTCAACTCCTGGTGTCAGACTCTGTATGAAAGTGCAGAGCCTCTTCATGTGACAGCTCTAAAGGACAAGTCTCAGCTGATGAGACAAAGTTCTGTCAGCCTAGTGTCTTGTAAAGACTTTGTTTTTAGTGGGAGGATGAGACTGTCTTCAGCAACACTTGCAGATAGCTTTGTTTTTCCTGCTTCCTTTTCCTCCTTGTTGCCTCTCTGGCCAGCCAGTGGTGAGTGACTGCAGAATTGTTGTCTCCTCACACCTTTGTGCACCGTGTGCCTCCTGCTCCCACCATCCCTGCCCTGGAGCTGTTGTGTATGGCAGGCTGCTGTGCCAGTCCACAGCTTCATCAGCAGTTGAGGCTGGGTGTCACTAATTAGAATGAGACCACTTGTTCCTCATGTAGGTAGAACGAAGGGGAAGGAAGGAGAGGAAAGGATGATCCTCCTCCTCCTGCTCTGTCAGAATGTCTTACCTAATCTCACACCTACTCACATCTGTGCACTGGTGTGCACACATCAACATTTACTATCAATCTTCTCCTGACGTGGCTGCTTCTGAAGTTTGGTGGCTTTTGGTTACCTTTTTTCCCTTCAGTTATCTGTTTGGCTAAAACTGTGTCCTTCCAGCTTCATCTAGAAAACTCTGGAGTTGTGGAGTAACGTTTGGAGGCCAGGACAGGAGAGCTTCTCCAATAGACTTTGCTCTCATGTCTTTGCAGAGTTGGGAGGAACAGCTGGGAGTTGTTCCTGCACTGGTGTTCTTACTCTTTCATATCCACCTCCCTCTGTGAAGGCCAGTTGGAGAAGTGAGGACAGAAGTCATCACGTACCCTTTTTGAATCTGCAGGTCACATTTCATCAATTACTTCTTGACAAGGTCAAGCAAGAATCTTGAGAAGAGTCAAACTCTGTAATTAAATGCCATCCCCCAGGTAGCTGATGTGTAACTGAAGGACTCTGAAAATACTGCAACAAACAAGGTTTGACTTTTTGGTCCCCCAAGAGCAGTTTTATGGTGCTGTTGAAGCAGTTTGGTCAAGAATCCCCTACACTTCTTAACATACCAGGTGAAGTGAAATAGGTGTAAGCCTCTACTTAGATTTGAGGGTGTAAAGTTGACCCTTAAGCTT
The DNA here is from genome assembly GCF_000691845.1 of Merops nubicus. Classification (NCBI taxonomy): domain Eukaryota; kingdom Metazoa; phylum Chordata; class Aves; order Coraciiformes; family Meropidae; genus Merops; species Merops nubicus. Next base: position 9,050 of record NW_008599769.1, read on the forward strand.
TACATAACATCTCTGTGACTGTCACTGCAGTAATTCTTTCTATTGAATCCCAAATTCTTGGAAAAAAAAAGTCACTTTAAATCAGCCTAGGTTTTCCTGACTGACTCTGTTCTGATAGAGATACATCCCAGTACATGTCTCCAAATACATGCATCTATCCTTGCTTGTAGGCATCTCCCCTCTTTCTTATTTGTACACAAATGTAGAGAAGTATCCATGCCCTCTCCTACTTCTCCTAGGTTTTGGGTTAGCAATTACTGTAAAAGCACAAGAGACTCGATCCTCTAGTCATTGGACTTGGGTTGCTAGAGACCACAGTAAAACAGGCAGCAGTGCTGTGACTGTGTGAAGCTAGACTGTGAAATGCCCACCTGTCCTCTGGGAAGGCCTTTACCCCAGGAGCTCCATGCCAACTGGTGTCCTAATCATAGAATTGTCAGGGTGGGAAGGGTCCTGAAAGATCATCTAGTTCCAACCCCCCTGCCACAGGCAGGGACATCTCCCACTAGGTCAGGTAGCTCAGAGCTCCATCCAGCTTTCAGTTTAAGTGCAAGCTTAGGACAACAAGGATGAAGCTTTTTCCCATCTTCTGAAATTAGGTTTTTGCTTTACATGCATTAGGTACCACTTGCTTAGAAGTGGCTCCAGGAATGAAGAAAGTTCCTGAAAATATATGTTCACTCTGTTGCATACACAGATTTTCAGAATCAAAGTACTGACAACAAAGTTCTTCCACAAATGTATCCAAAGGACAATGTGGATAGACTCTGTGGCCTGAGGTTTGGGTGTGGGGACAAGGATGGGAGGAATAAACCACACGTTTCCTTTACTGGTTCTTCAAGTGCTACTAACAAATGCCTTCAATATTTTAAAGTTTTCTCCTCTTCTGTAGACATCCTTAGAAGTTCACCTGCTTAGGTAAATCTCTTGAGCTAGAAACTTAAATTAACAACTATGTTGGCTCCTGGTGGAGGGAGATAAAAGAGCGGTGATTAATCAAGCTCAGGGAAATTAAAAATCATGAGGTTCTGTGAATCTCAGAGTAGTTGTAAAGTTTGTTCTGAGGTCTGGGAAGTGGTTCCAGCCCTCTCTCTGCTCTTACCCGGGCAGAATGCGTGTGTTGGCACTAGCTGAAATCATCTCCCTAGCAGGAAGGGTTGTAGGATTCTGCTCCTTGCAGGCAGAAATATTAAAAGCAGAAATTTCACCCTAGCAGTCTGTCCTTTTGGGGGTACATCAAGGAACCTGATGGCCCTGCTTGATACACTCTTCCTTGGCATAATACTGGTCCCTACCAAGGAGGTTCCAAGGAAGAACCCCTCCTGGGCATATCAGAGTCATACATGTGAGGTGTCCATAGCTTCACGTTAGGTGCAGGGGGTATTTGTGCATTTTAGACAAGCAGCTCTGATTAAAACCTCATTTGTGCCCTTCAATGGATAAATACCAGAAATATATGAAAAAAAAAAAAATAAGCAGAGACCTTCTCCTTCATTCTCTTATTTTCCTTTGTTGATGGTGCCAGTCTTGAGGATCTTATGGGGATTTAAATTTCATTCTTGGTTATTTTAAGAGATGTTTAGGAGAGAAGTTGTGAAGCTATGAATGTTCTTCTAGTGCATGACCAAGTGTCATCACACATGTAGGGAA
>NW_008599769.1:10730-43407 GCF_000691845.1 Merops nubicus
CAAGTTTACTGAAAAAAAGCTCAAGTATTGTTAATGGGTCAGAAATAATTAATTCATAGCAACATTCAGAATGATCAGAAAAAAAAATCTCTAACATGTCTTCCATTAGAATTCTTTTCTTTAAAATGGATTTTGAAGGGTAATTTGGAATTTCCTTTTAGATGTTTTTGAATACAGCTTTGATGATTGTTCTTGTTTAGAGTGAATTTTTATCCTGAGAACGCTGAGTGATTTAAATCTTGGGGGAAAATGGAGCCTGACCTAAAGTGGCTTTTTAGAACATTTACTTGGGAAGAAGTTCTGAAGTCTCAATTTTCTCTTTTCAATTATTATCCCACCTACCTGCCTGAAGATCTAGGGGAAAAAAAAAATCTTTAGATTAAGACATCTATTACCTGTTATAGCTCAGCTCATTGTATTCACTTTTCTGCCCTACTCAAGGCCATGTATAAGCTCATGACATTCAAGGTTTGCTTGTAAGTGATTTTCAGAGCAACACCTTTCCACCAGTGAACCATGACAATGACAGTGTTTGATGGCAGCCTGGATGTGTGTTCTTCATCTCAGTGCTCCAGTGGCATTAACCCTGGTGCAGATGGGCTGCATCCTGAATAGGCACTGCACTCCAAACCAGCTTCTCAGTGTCCCTCTGCCTTTGGGTTTGGGCAGGAGAGCTGAACATCATCTCCATAAACATCTCTGCTTAAAGTGGGTCATTAATTCTTTGAAATGTTTTGCTGTCACAATAACAACGTTAAGGGACGTTTGTTTTCTTTCAGCGACTTCCTGCAGCTTACAGAAAAATCTTTTCCTGGCTTTCAGCTTCCAAAGTTTTCCTGACAGTTACACTCACCCACTTCAGGCAACAGTAAAAAGCTGGAAAGACAAATCCTGTGCTCACCTGTGTAACATCCCTGTAGTAAACTTTTTCTTTACTGACATTAGTGCAACGTTTCCAGGCCTGGATTGGGTACTTCATTGCTAATTACCTTAATTTAGCTTTTCTAATTCCTTTTTTTTTTTTAAACAACTCTGATGGTGATGTGCAAATAACAATAGCTGCAAATAACAATAGCTCCAGCTCAATCTGTGTTGCTCCTTCTGACACCCCAGGGCTGCTCGAAAGAAGGAACAGTGATCACTTTGGTTCAGCCGAGGCAAGAAATTTGATTAAATCTTCTTAAAGGGCAGGTCCATGATGGAAAAAAAAGGGCACATTTTGCACTCATTTTTTTTCCAGGATCTTTAACACACTTTAAAAGATTAATTCCCAGCTAGCTCTAATTGGGAGATCTACCATTGCCAGCAAGATTATTTTGAGGATATTAATCATTTCCTCTGTGGTCAGGAGGAGAAGGTGCAGAGCTCAGATCTCTGCTGCCTGCCCAAGGCTGAAGATAACCTGTCAACTCAACAGTCATGATGCAAGAAAACATTTTTAATGCTCTTAATGTTGCTGGGTTTCCCACTCTCATCTGTGCTGATCCTTACACAGCTCTTTCTCATTTGTGTACCCATTTTTCTGTGTCTGTCTCTCTCTGTCTCCCTCTTTATCTCACTCTCCCATACACCCTTTTTGTTTTTTGTCCTCCTTGTGCTTCATCTTTGTCTTAATTCGGTCTCTGTTCTTTCTCTCTTGTTTTCTCCTTTGTCAACATGTTTTCCTTTGGTCTGTTTGGTGCATGCGTCTGTCTCTTCCTCTCTGCTCTCCATTCTCTACTCATCCTTTATCTCTTTCCCACTCTTTCTCTTTTTTCCAATTCCATTAGCGAAAGTAGATAATAACTTGTGAATTCAAGTGGAACTTCATTTCTGAAACCGTACACTCGTGCTGGAACCCATTAAGCTCGATAGCGAGAAATGAGAGAAATCATAATTATCAGGCCAGTAAAATACATGAAACATAAAATTTGTCAGGGAAAGTAATTGAAATTATTGGAGCAGTTGGGTCCTGGTGCTGTGCAGACCCTCGGTGATAATGGAAAGGTTACGGGCAATGTTTAGCAATGCTGATGAGGCCCAAGGTGACTCAACGCCACCACAGTCAGCAACTTTATGCTCTGCTTACATTAATTTGCTAATCCATCTTTGGGAATGGCCAGGCCGAGCAGTGCATGGGGGTTTGCAGAAAGCCCTGCCAATGAGCTGCTGGAGCCAATGTTGCAAAACTTTTGCTTTCGTTTTCCTGTTCCTTCACCTCCCTCTCTTCTGCTCCCTTTCCTAGCTCTGTTTCTTTCCTCTTCTTTAGTCTTCCCATCTGTTTCCCACTGGAGCCATTCTAGAGCTTGCCTGTACGGTCACAATATGCTGATTATTTAAAGCTTGTGCTGAGATAGTCCCATCCATTTCTCTAGCCTTCCCCTTGGAGAAGCTCTATGTGCTTGCAAAGGACCAGGGAAGCCCAGGAGCTGTTGCTGATGTTTCCATTCTCTCTTTGTGGGTGGGGAAGCTAAATCAAAGGAAACTGAAGGTGTCAGAATGCAAGCTGGAGGTAATATATTTATGTCTTCAGTTACACTGTCACTCCCCACTAGAGCCCTGCTCTGTTTCTTGACTGAAGAGACTGCGAGGGCTGCTGCAGAGCCAGTGCAGCCTTCAGTGCAAGTAGCCAGGGGCTCGGTGCTGATGCTGATTCAGGGCATGCTGAGGATCCCTTTGGATTCTGTGTTGTAAACTAAAACACTGCTGCGTCTGCTCCAGCACCACAGCCTTGAAAAATTGGCACAAACCTTGATCAGACAAGGTGCAAAATCTCCTCACCCACCCTCATAAAGGGACAACTAATGAACTATTTGTTCTGCGTGGAGAGAATGGTTTTGCAGGGCTCCTTGTTTTTAAAAGGGAAGGAGACAAGGAAGGAAAGAGAGGAAACAGCTTCTGCTTCTCTTTAGAGCCTGAAGCAGATTGTGAGAGTGACTGGATCATCCAGGCTTCTCTTTCTTTCTGGAGGGTTAATGTGATCTGGGGAGAATGACATAGTGGTCATAGCTGCTGAGGTGACCCGTGTAAGCCCCAAGCAGAGCAGCCTGGGCTCCTCTTTTGTTTCTGTACCTGCCATCACCCCCTTCCTACTTGTCTTCTTCCTGGTGTGTGGAGGGGCTTTTTTACTTCTCTGGAATCTCAGCCCAGCTCTGTGCAGCTGACAGAGCATTCATGGGCCATTTTGAGGCAGACAGAAAAGCTCCCTGCAGGGCACCTGCTTTAGTCCTACCTAGCAGAGGTATCATCACCCCCTTCCAGCAGCCTGTCAGGTTAAGGCTGTGTGTGAAAAGACCCTAAAGCCTTACAGAGCCCATCTACACAGCATGGGCATAGAAATAACCACACTGTTGTAAGCCATGTGGAAAGAGCAGTGGGTTCTCTTACACTGCCTGTAGCTTTTTCTCTGCAGCCAAACTGTTCAGTGCTTTCCCAGCTCACTGGGTGCTGCCCTGGCAGTCACTGCATTTCAATAATGTTGTGCAGTAAGCAGCTCTGGGGGCTCTTTGGCAGGAGGGGCTGCCTCATCCAACTAGGTGCACGATTCAAAAAAAGAAAACCTCATAGAACAAACCCCAAATTTTAATGAAGCGAAATTCTCTCCCCAACAATCCTTCCCCAGACGTGGTGCTGAGCCTGTCGTTTTCCCAGCAAATAGACTTAGTGCTGCTGGATTTCAAACCCCAGAAAAAATGATGCCTAATGAAGTGTCCGAACAACCTCTTAGCAGCAGCAGTAGGAGTAGCACAGCTTATTAGGGTTGATGCCTCAGTTCAAAGCAGAGCTGCTTATTACAGGGAATATGTTGCACACAGCCTGTCAGAGAGGGCCCATTGTAGATGTCTTTTCTATTACCATTAATACCTTTCTGCTGGCAGTTATAAAACCACTGCAGCTGCAATTTAAGAATAATCTATGGTCGTTTTTCTGGGAGTCCCCCCTGTAACTCTTGCCACGCGCTGGGTTGAAAAAGTCCCTGCACAGTCCCATCAGAGAGAAGAAGGAATCAACAGCTGTAATGCTAGCAGATAATAGAGAAGTTATATGACACTGGAAGGAAATGAGGCATCATTACAAATGGCCTGGGAGCAGGAATTATCACCAGCCCTTGAGATGGCAGGGGTGTTCTTGCTCCCTCTGACACCTGGGGAGATAGGCTTTACATTTAAGGGACTGAAGACTGCATTGGTGTTTCTGTCCCTGGGAGCCTGGTCTCTCTAAGTGCTTGAGAGAAGTTGTAAGGAAGCCCTGGGCAAGATGGATCGTTTTCCTCCTCGCTGAATTGGCTTTTGCTTCTGGCAAAATCTGGTCCTGCTGTTCTCTGGCAGAGTAAGTGCTGCTCCTTCTGCACTGGCTCAGACCTACAGGGTGAAAAATGGCTTACCAAGAAAAATAGTGTCCTGATTCCTATATTTGCACCACCCCCTCAGAGGCGGTTTTCTGCCCTAAGGGGTGTCTCAGAAGCATCCCCAGTGGTGCCCAGTACAGTTCCCCATTTCCCTGGGCAGCAGTGTCTGTCAAGCAGCACGCTTTCTGTTGGCATCCTGTTGCCAACCCCTGGATTTATGATATGACTCCTGAGCATCCTTCTGCCCTGAAAGACTCCCAACAGCTGAAATGTGTTTGTGAAAAAATATCTGCCTTATTTTTTAAAGCAGGCAAAATAGGAAGAGTTTTCTGCTCTTCTGGTTGCAGAAAAATGTCTAGAAATATTACACATTTATAGCCTTGACCCCCATGTCAAATTTCAAAGGGAAAATTAGAAAGAAAAAAAAAAAGTATTATGGATACTGAGTATTTTAGGGGATGCTTTTTTTTTTTTATATTGACAATAATTTGTCATATGAATGGAGATTCAAAAGGGTTGCTTCAAAATACACATCCCAGATTATGGTACTTACTCCCCTAGGATCATTAGGGAACTGAAATCATCACAGGAACTGAAATCTGATATTCTCTCTACACTTCTGCTGTCAGTGTAGTTTTTGTTAAGGTACCCAGCTAGGGTAGTAAAAGCAGATTAATTTGTTTCACTATGGCAAGCTATTTTCTCTCCAGTTATGAGACTTCATGCAGTAACACAACTGAGAACTGTGTAGGTTGAAAATACTACAAAGTGATGTTTAAATCCAAGAAAAGATCATTATTTTTGTGATGAAGAGATTAGGGAGGAGATAGTTCTGAAGCTGTCTTTTTTCCCCAAAGGGAATCAAAAGCAGTTTCGGTTAGAGCAGTGAAGTTCTCTGACTTCAGAACTTTTTTTTTATTCAGTTTTGCACTTATAAAATTAAAATCAGAGCTGCAGAGAAAGAAGATTCTTGAGTGGCTTCATCTACATATTTTCTCATTAAAATCAAAAAACATATAGTGGATTTTCATGCACGAATATGAATAGTCCAGATTTTTTTTAATGGACTTTAATTTTTAATGACACTGATCCTGCAGTCTGGTTATTTATAACTTCCACAGCTTAATTAAGTCCAGTGAGAAGGACTTGAATAAATGGAAGCATCTCATCCTGAGTTAGCAAATGACAATCTGAAAATGTGAGTGATGAGATTGGCCCATAAGGGGATGCTTTAAATGTCCCCTTGTCCCTTTAAACTCACCAGCTCTGTGAAGATGGAACTGAGACACTCCAAGCAGGACTCCTGCTTCTGGTGCTCTGTTAAAATGTCAATGGAAAGAAAAAAATTGTCTCTAGGTCAGTTTTTTGAGATCTGGAAATGTTTCTGCTTGTCTGGGTGCTGCTGGCAAGCTGTTCATGGACACTAGTGCATGGAAGTGTCTAAACAAGAGGGCATTGCTGGGAGCAAGCAGGATGAATTGCAGAGAGAGCTGCTGCTTAGTGCATATTAAATCAACTCACAGGCAAAACCAGAGAGAACAGGGCCTGGTTCTGATCCACCTCAGCTCCCTCCGCTACCTGTGGAGCAAGGGGAGTTCATTAGAGAAATGTGTTTTATCTGGCTGGAAAAAAAAGTGACCCAAGCCAAAAGAGCAGCCAGGCTCCAGGGATGGTGAGCAGGGCTGGCTGGTGGCTTGTTCTGGACTTGTAGCCATCCCAACACTTTCTTTTTGGTGGATTCTTGATGAGCCTCACTGGAGGTTTTTTGGGCTTCAGCATTGCAGAGTAGGTAAAGCACCGAAGGACTGTAACCCTACGAGACCTGGGCTGTGCATCAGCTCCTCCAGCTCTCCCCTTGGGGGTTGTCAAGCCCTCTGCCACGCTGTGCCTGAGCTCTCGGGTGGGCAGTTGAGGGGACTGGTGTAAATGTAGAGCTTTGGGACTCCCCCATTTCTCAAGGTGCTAGAAATTCCTGGTAGAACAACGTGGTGATTGCTAGCATAAGTGCACATTGCACTATTACTGCTGACTCTTCCCACAGAAAATGGATATTTTACCTTAAGGTAAAACAAAGAAACAATAACATTTAGGCATTCGTAGTGAATCCAGTTGTTCTTGTATGGCAGAAGCAGACACAGCCAGTTAGCACAGGGCAAACCAAATCAAGTGGGTTAGTGATTTCTGGAGTACCTGGATCCCTGCACCTCAGTGCTTTCAATCCTTTAGGTGTTACTGGGTGTGTAACTATGGAGAAGAACCTCAAGGTCTCTGCAGTGGAGAGGTCATGGGAAGCTCCTAAACAGAAAATGTAGGAAGAAGGGATTTGCTCAGGCCTTCCTGTCAGGGTCACACTGGAAGAGATCCTCCAGCACTCATCTCTGAACACTGGCACAGCTGACACTTGGGTACCAGTGAAAGGGGAGGCTGCTGGTGGCAGGAGTGCTGCAGGAGTTGTGCTGTTTTCTGCAGGCTGATGGGTTTGTCTTGAGTAATGGGTGAGCTTGTGCAGTCTTCCTACACCAAGGTACAACAGATCTTGTAGAAACTCTTTGGGACCATGGCACAGCTCTGTCCATGTTTCTTAAGAGCAACACAGGCAAGTCCCAGAAGGTGAATAAGCTACATTATAAAATCAGCAGCAGCAAACAATTCATGGGATTGGGATGAAGTTGTCTTCCTCTTATTGGTTGTTTTCTTCTTTCCTCTTTGAGAATATGGCAGCATGAGGTAGGGCAAGGCCCCTGCTGCTTTTTCAGGAGCTATTCCATGGATTATGATGTCTCTCCTTCTACATTTAAATTTAAATCACTTTAAACAGTGGTATGGTAAAAGCTGTTCCCATACTGATGATCTAGACACATACCAAAGAAAATACCTGTCCGTTGCAGAGTCCTGACAGCTTGAAAGTCAATCAGTGGCTGCTGAGTTGTAAGCCTGTTAGAGCTGAGATGAGTACTGATAGCTTTCAGTGGACCTCCAATATTCTCCTAAATGTGATTTTCTGGGAAGTCTTGGGAGAGGGGTGTTGGGGCTGGTGTGCCTTTTGGACAGAGATGACTGGCTGTATGGTGACCCTTCCATGTCTGTCATTGTTATCTGTCCTGTTTTGGGCTTGTGTGAACCACTGGAAGAAGAGAATTGATTTGACAAGTTTAAGATCTCCTCAGAGTTAGCTGTCATTCAGAGTTACTTGCTAGCTAACATAAAGACATTTCTGGGTTTTGAATAATCTTGAGTATCACGTTTTCCATCAGTTCCCTCTGTGTCTTCTTACATCTGCTAGCCATGACTGGAGCCATAGGTCACCTCTGACCCTGTTCTTAGGGGGGATGCTGGATTTCCCAAATATTTTTTTAATGAATTAAAAGGAAAATAATCTGCATTTTCTTTAAGTCACTTCTTCTATGAAGACTCTTGGCAGGAAATTTGCTGGGTGGTGAGCCTGCTGAAAGTGGATGGGTGAATGAAGTTGTCTTATACAACACACACACGTTTGTAGAATACTGTTTATGCCATAATCACTTAAATGTATTAGTTTCTCTGCGTCGTTATATCAGTTCTGCATGTCTGAAGCATCTGCCTAATATATTGTAATTACCTGGCTTTGTGTGTGTACAGAAGCTGGATTGCTGAGCTGAGCATCTAAGCTGTGCAGTATTAAGAGCTATTAGAGCCTCTGCTTCAGCCCAAGTGCAGAGACATATGTTTTCCAAGAAATAAAACTCCAGTTACAGTTCTGCAGATGTGTCAGACTTTTGAAAGGCAAAAATAAGCATCAATAAATTAACAACTGTGTTGTGTGGTGAAAACAAGACATCCTCATTCTTCTGGGAGCATTGAAACATAAAAATGAAATATCTCACATGTAGCCTTTACTCTACCAAAGGTCTTCTTTCACCTTAGGAGTTGTTTGTGTCTTCAGGTAATATTTATCTCTGTAGAATAGGTCAGTACCTGTAGTACTGGGAGCTTTGTGCTCTGTACACACCTGCTACCTACTGATCCACCATCACACCTCTTCTGTGGTTCTGCAGTGGATTTTAAGGTGCTCAGATAGCATTTGATATGGTGCAACTTCAACTTGGGGTTATGTATTTCTTAGCTTAAAATAGCGTGTACTGGTCTTCAGAAAACTGGAAGGTTCCTGTTCCAGGTGCTGTTCAGGTATCATGACTTGATGTAGCTGAGAGCTACCCTGGAGGGGAAAAATCACAGAGGAGATGGAAGACTTTCAAATGCACAGGGAGATCTGTAGAGCTCGATGAAAAAAGACCAGGGAAATTCTCCAAGGCAAGTTAGATGGAAGTCTGTTGCTACAGGAGGCTCAGGGAGGGTAAGCTGTAGGAGCCTTTACTGCAGACAGGATTCAGTGTGTGTCTTCATACAAGCAAAACCAAGGATGAGACAAAGGACATGGAAGGGTGGGATTCCTGTGGGGAACTGGCTTTCTGTCGAGTGGAATTATGAAATGTAGGGGTCTGTATTGCTGAAGTAACACCAGTCCTGGTAACATGCTTCCATTCACTTAAATGTTGTGTGTTGAATGATGTGTTAGTGATAGCTCCATTACAGAAGGATGATAATTATGTGGTGAAGTCAATACAAGGCCAGTAGAGTTCAAGAGAAGGGTTCAGTTTCAGTTGCAGGCAGGTACTTTATGTGAGACCTTGGGAGTTGCCTCCTGGATAAGAAACATGCAGGAAAGTAAAAAAAAAAAAAAAGACAATTTTTTTTCCCTTTCATCCTTCCACTGTCTTGTCATCTTAAAGCTTTTTGAGGCAGGCCTTGGTCTCTTTCTTACTGTGGTCACATTACAGTATCTGGTGCAGTGGAGTTCAGCTGCTTCCTGAAACATGAGTGCTACAGCACTAGGTATTAGCTGTAGCAGTACATAGCTTTGGCTGTCAGTAATGAAGACAATTTGTCTGCACACTGAACATTTCTATTGATTCTGGTGAGGAAGAAGTGGAAAATTCCCATTTGTGAGTGGGAGAAGGGGAAAACATATATGGAGTATCAAAAAAAAAAAACCCACACAAGTCATTGTGCCTTTCCAATTTCCCAGTATTATTTGTTACCTAAATATTTTGCAGAGAAATACCATGACAGTACTAGTTACCCCTGCATGAGATCTCTTGCTGACGTGTGGGTTGTGAACACCTGCTTGCACCTTATGCTGTGCCATGCTGAGAACATGAAATGCCATTTGGAACAGAATCAGCTCAGATGTACCAAAAGCTTTGCTGGGTGCAGCCCTCTGAGCTCACCCTGCCTGGGACTGTCCTGGGAACCAAAACCACCCCACATCTCTTTAAGCCAGTTTTAAAAGTACATGTGAGCCCCTTCTGCGAGGGGACACAAACTGTTCTTCACACGACTGCTCTGAGCTGTTGCTGTAACATCCCTTTAACATTCCTGACTTGTTTCAGATAGTTAGTACAGAACAATAAAGGGGAGGGAGGACAGAAACCTCTCAGCAGTCATTTGTCTTCATCACAAGAGGTGCTCGTCGCTCATTTCCATGGTGATCGTGCAGCTCCATGATTTCTTCACGCCTTCCTCTCAGCTACAAAAAGAAGATGCTGAAGGAGAGGCCAATGGAATTACTAACCCACCAGCTAGCCAGTAGCCCTGGGGCAATTCTGCTTTCATCAAGAGGATTTTGCCCTGGTGAGAAAGGCAGGGCCAGAGGAAGCTGGGGGTGAAAGGTTTGCTTACCTCTAGAAGACACCAGGCATGAGGTACACGTGGGATGATTTGTACAGAGCTAAGTGCTGCAGCTGGAAGAGTCTGAGAGTTGATCCTCCACGTGTATTCAGCCTCATGCACGCACACAGGCACTCACGTAGAGAACCTGCAATAGCTCCACTCAATAAGTGCAATCATACTTCTATAATGCAGGAAGAGGTGGGAGGAAATTTGGTCCTTTTTGACAGTAGTTGACAGCAACATTTTCATTCCTTGTGGAGAAACCCAGGGGTGTCTCTAGAGCAGGCAAACAGAAGTTAAAGGAGAACTAAGGAAGCATTTAATCTCTGTGAGCTTGAGCACACTTAGCTCAAAACGGGAAGGTGATGGGTCAGTTCACCTTGCAGCAAACAGGGGCTAGATCCAGAAATTGGCATGGACCTCGGGTACCTGCTCAGTGTGCACGTTCTGTGAGTGACAGGACCTTCCCTTGGAATACAGGGAGCAAAGTGAGACGTGGTGTGAGCACTGACAGGGATGCAGAATAAGCAACAATCTCTACTTTGGGGACCACAGTCAGCTAGGGAAGATGTGATCACAGCTCTTGAGAAAATTCTTGGTTTCATTTCATTCCTCAGGCAGTGTGAATGATGCATAATAATTGAAGGGAAATAACTGGAAGGAGAGGTTATTATTTATTCTAGCTTACTAGCAGTTTCTTCTTTTTCTTTCCCTTGCTGCTACGTGTCAAGATAAATGAAAATAAATTAGGACAAAAGGAGTTCAATAAATCTTTCCGTGGGCAAAAAGCAGAGGTGGGAGAGGAAGAACCACAACCTGGTTTCCCCCTGAGCTCTCTAGGAGCCACTAGGCACTGTAAATTCTCCTGAACATTAAAGTCCCTGCCTGGAGTTGTTTCTCTCTCCTCTTTCCATGATTTGGGAGAATGCTGAATGAATCCAAGATCTCAGCCTCTTAATACATGTACCATCCTTTTCTGCCCTTGCTGGCATTCCAAAGAGGTCATTTGCCCACAGAAACAGTGAGATTTGTACTTAATATCAGCAACCCTAGAGGTTTTAAGGAGAAGGGGGGGGAATTCTTTGTAAATGTACTGGGTGTCAGAGACCTGGTTGTTTGCTTTACGTCTCTTAACAATCCTGATCCACTTCCACCCTCTCCCTCTGTATTCTCTATTCAGCTTGAAAGAAATTCATGTTTGAGCCAAAGGGGATTTACATGGTAATAGTTTACTTCAGCAGATATTTTTGTTGTACTACTTCAAGTGTTTTAAAAAAGCAAATTCCTAGAATGAGAAAGCTCTGGGGAATTTTATAGGATTCGGAAGGGCTTGAAGCAGATGAGCAGTGCTGGAAATAAGAACATTTGCAGAGAGGAACCCAAGCAGTACCAAAGTCTGGACATTCCATAACCCTTTTGAGGCCCAAAGAGGAGCCACTTGCTGAGTGGACTAAGGGGAGTAGAAGCAAGATTCTGATATCTAGAAGAAAGAGTTTAAATATCTATAAGCTGTCACTTGTATCTTGATACTTGGTATGTGCTATCTTCACAATGAAAACTGCATCGATCCAAGTTCTGTACTAAAAGCCAAAATTAGAGACATCATTTTGAATAGGTTATGTCTTTATTTTACACATTTCTTTCTTCAGCTCCTCTTATCCCAGCTAGCATCTTGGATTTTTATTCACCAGCGTAAACCTGCAGAGACTTTTCAGCAGAGTGACTGAATTTGCTGCAGTGCATGCAGCTTCTTAACTTCCAGGCCTGTAACAACGGTGCTTTTCATCTAGCAGGGGCTGACAGAGGGTCTCACACAACCATAGAACAGTTCAGAGGTGGTTGCTAGCTGGGCTGGGTGCCTGTCTCAGGACTGAGAGCAGAGCAATCCCTATTTCTACCTCGCTCAGGAAGGGCAGATGAGTCTCAACGCAGCCCCAGTCCAGCCACAACAGACCATTGAGGTTCCTTGTGTGCCACTTGCACGTCCTGTTCTCTGTATCACCTACAGAGTATTGTTTCTTCCCCAGCTTCTCAGCTTGAAGCACTTTGAAGATTTTGGCCTGTTGCTGGTGGTAACAAACCAGTGAATTCTGAAATGGCTGCAGAATACCTGAGCCTGACAGACATAAGAGCAGAAGGGCCTTACTTGTCAGGGATTGATACCACTGAAATTTCACCAAGATCTTATACATAAATCATTATCTCCTTCCCTCCCTCCCCACACCAGCTTGTCTGTAAACTTGGACAGCCAGCCACAGGGAAGGACTCTTTCTGGCTTTTGGTTCTGCAACACAATTAATTAGTTATGAGGGTTATTTTAGGAATGGTAGTTCCTTCCAGCTTCCTGTAAATTTTGTCAGCCATTCTCTAACTATGGTCACTGAACAAACGTTTTCACCCAAAGTCACTGCACTAATCATCATGTGATAACAGCATTGAAGTGCTTATGAATTGTCTACAGCATTTTTCCTCAAAGTACCATAGAACCCATAATTATTGCAGGGAGAATAACAACCCATTAGGGCTGGAAACACTCAGAAGCATTCTCCACAGAACTGTCAACTTTTACAGGAAAATTGCTGCTAGTTCAGTTTAACTTGATATTGATGCAGGTGGGAGACTGAGCAGACAAGGTCATGGTAGCCAGGCTGGGTTTTTACAGCCATTTCATATAGATTGTACAGTATTGGTTTCAACAAATATAAGTAAAAATGACAGGGTGAAATCCTGAGCTCTGGCAAGAATAGAACACTTGGTTTTAAAAGTGCAGTCAGCTGGGTTGTATCTGATTGACTGGGAATGGTGGAGTTGGTCTGATGAGCTTCTTGCTTGTAGGATAAATAAAAAACAACTGGCTTAAACTGAAAATGAAAAACTAAAGTTAAAAGCCTGAGAAACACAGGAATTGGTTTGTGGAGTTGATCTATTCCTCCATCCTTATTTCTTTCTGATTACCTCCTATGGACTTGGTTCACCACCTGGAACTGGTATTAAGGCGACAGAGGAGGCAGAGAAAAGAAGTGGAGGAGTGGATTTTTATGAGAAAGAAGAGATTTTTTTTTTGTGCCAAGATGACAGGATAGCACAGAATTCCAGGCCTGGAAAGGTTTCCTCTTTTGTTCTATATAACCATTTTAATGTAATGTTTTTGTGGATTATACTTTATTTTAGCTTAGCTTGCCTTGTGGTCTTAGAGCTATCATCCCCCAAACTGGAAGCACTAACCCCATATGTGTGCATAAATAACAGTTAAGAAGAGTTTGAGATGTGATCAAAATGAAGAGAAGCTGCAGACATCAATATGCCCTTGTGGGTTGTTTTCTCTAGACTGTATAAGACATTTGACTGTGTTTTGGGGGAGTGGAGGAGACTCAGAATGCAGGAAAGGTTGATGTGGTGCTTTTCTTCGTGGGTGTGCAAGGGGATTTAAAAATAGCAGAGCATGGAGGGGCAAAACCCGAGAGCTTGCCAGCACTTGTTTGGTCTTCTAGACTTGAGAGCACTGGCTTACTCAGAAAAGATTTTAAACCACTGTTATGATTGTTAGAAAAGCAGCATAAGATGTTACCTTGGCAATCTGAGGTGCTGTGTGTTCCAAGAGAGATCAGGAGAGTTTTTAAAAGTCTGGAGAAAAGTCTCCATCGGAGCTGGTGCGTTGGTGACTGGCTCTTTGGAGCAGCAGGCATCTGCATGCAGGCATGATAAGACTTTGAACAGGAGCTGCAGTAAGTCTGGAGTCTCTTGTGTGTGTCAGCAATTAAATCTGGGCAAGAAAATTTTGCAAGGGCACATATGAGTTATAAACTTTTGTTCTCTTCAGTTTCATATTTTTTCTTCCTGGGGTCTAAGGTACTTCTGTTCATTGTTTTGGTGAGGAAGAACTAGGTGGTTCTTTAAAATGTCATTTTACTTCTAGTCATGCTAAATTTAAAGTATCCTACACATTAGTTTATCTTCAAATTCTGTGGTAGGTATTTTGGTTGGTTTTCAGATGGCAAGGTGATCTTTTGCATTGCATCTGAAAAGAGCACTCCTTACAGTAAGTCAGAGGAGACAGAAGTGGCATGATTTGGGTTTGGAGAGCAGAACTAGAACATTCTGACTCCATACTAATCTCTGTACCCACTGAAGCACTGCCCATGCTTCAGGGGAGGTGTAGTTTGGGGTACTGTCGGGGGTCTCCTGGATGGCAGGCTGAGACTTTTATGAGAGCAGAGCTTGAAGAGTGTCGGGCTCTGTAGAAGCCTTCTAGTCCGTCCTGCAGCTCAGGGGAGGATCAAGCTGCTTAGACCATTCTGACAGAACTTTGTCAAATGTCTTCTTAGAAGAAAAATCTCCTGGCAGAGAGATTGTGTAGTTGCCTGAGGTAGTGAACTTCTAGTTCTTACTCTTACAGATAGAAATTTCTTTGGAACATCTAATCTAATTCTGTTCAGTTGCAAATTAAATTAATTACGTCCTGTTCTATCCTCAGCAGACATGGAGAACAATTGATCACCATTGTCTTTGCTGCATTTTACATAATGAGGGACTGTTATCATGGCATACCTCAGATTCTCCTAGGCTAATCAAGCCATGCCTGCTCTTTCTTTCTTCTGTATCCTTATGTCCCATTTCTTAAACTTTGTACTTTTCTCATTGCTGTGCTCATGACTTTTGTTCATCTGAGGCACCAGGAGCAGAGCCCAGTACTGGAGAGGTGATGCTCAGGCATTTGGACACAGTTGTGGTGGGATGCTAGAGCTGATAAGTTTTCAAAGAAATAACAGGACAATGAACATGCCATGAGAGTTGTTGTCATCTGTAACTCATTTGGCACAGCGTTCTTGACAGCTAGTAGAGGGCTTAAGCCCACGTCTTAATATGTAGTCTGCTTCCCTGAATGCCCCACTGCAGCAGCTTGCAGATTATTTTTCATTTTTTTTTTATGAATAAAACCCAGGCAACATTGCTGTGCTGTTCAGGAGGACCAGCAGCCGAGTTCCTTGTCAGAAGAGATTCCTTATTAAAGATGAGTGGGGCAATCAGATCTTTTTTTGCTGTCTTGGAAGGATCAGTAACACGGGGGCAGAAGACTGGGAAGTGAGTGGGCAGAATAACCTTTCCAGCATCTGTCAAACTAGTTGCTAAAGCCAAACACCATCAGAAGTGACTCTGGGTCACTGAAGAGTTGTTCAGTGTCATAGATTGTTTGCACAGATAGCAATCCCATTAATTCTAGCTGTTGTCCTTCATAGATCCATGTTCCTTTTTCTCCTTGAAACGGTGCTGGAGGAGGATGTTTGCTCAGCTAGTTGCAAAGAGAGCTCCCAAAATACAGAGCCTCTTCCTGAAAAGTGGCTGTTCAGATGTTGGTGTTCTAGAAATAACTATGAGAAGCTGAAGCTCACCTGATTCACCAAGGTGTTTGGAGCAGCCTGAGATCAGGAATCCATCATGAACCTATGAAATATGTTTCACCCTTCTTTCTCTCTGGGAATTGTCTGTGAACAATGTGTGATCTTCTTGAATTATTCAGCATTCAAAATCATTTGTCAGATAATTTCTATGAATAATTTCTGACTTGCAGCTTGTCTATGATCTGTTTATTGCGAATATTTGAAATCAGATCTGACTGATTAGCTCTGATTGCACACATTGGTTACCTAGGGCAGTGTTAGTCCCTGATGGGATGAGCCTAGGCCTTTGAAGCACATTTACACAGTGAATGCTTATGATTAAGAATTTTAAATTCACTCTTCACATATAATCTCCAATGGCCACTAAAATTTGCTGTTTCTGTGAACATTTCTGCCAGTAAACTCATTAGCTAGAATAATTGCACAAAAAGAACACAAAAGGGGGAGCAAAGCGAGGCAGACCAATTTGTTTTCAAATCAGAATGAATATTGCTGAACTATTCCACTCTTCACCAGTCCTTTGAGACTTGGCTGTGTAAGAGTATTTTGTGGTCTTGATAGGCCTTTTTATTCCCATAGTTGTTAACATCGACTGTCTCTGGCAGGAAGGGTCTTTTGGATGTAGTGTTGTCATGTGCATGTTCCCCCCTGCCCCTCCTGTCCCATCTCATGTTAAGCAGGTAGAAAGGCAGAAATTGAGAACTTAGAAACTGTTTAAGCACTATATGTTTTCTGTATAACTGGAGAAAAGCAGAGGGTTAACAGAATTCATGGATGGAGTTACCCTAGATTATTTGTGCCTGATTATTCCACAGTGCTTTAAGGCTCCTGTGTAAAACAGACAGAGCAGATACTTTCATTGCAGGGATCCCACGGGCTTTGATTTTATAGCTCTCGGTTTCTTTTATGGTTTTGCACAGGTTGGGAGGGTGAGCATCTTCTTTAATTTCCTTCAGAACCAGAAGCCTGTTTTGGTGTTGGCTGATTAGCTCTGGGAATCATGCTTAAGTAGATGCCTGGCTGTAAATTTACCATCATTCTGTCAGCTCTGGTTCCCTTTGGTTTGGTCTCGTTCCTCCGTTTTCTCTTTTCCCCACTCACTCAGGACATAAACTTTAATGATGAGATTTCATGCTCAGTCAAGTTTTTGAAAGCCACTTATGTGAAGCATCAATCAGATTATATACCTGCCCTGGCTGGGTGGCTGCTTTTCCCTCCCTACAAGGGGCTAATGGTCAAAAATACATAATGAGCTACCATTGACAGCCTATCAGACTTCCCACCTCCCTCCCTCACTTCTTGCCTCACAAGCCTCTGCAAGTGATGGCTTAGTTCATCACCGTGGAAATTGTTATTGCTTGATATTACTCAAGAAAGTATAATTGTATTTCTTTTGCCTCTCAACCCCTCCACTGACGCGTTAGCTACCTCATCTGCCTTCATAGCAAGGGCCTGGCAAGTCTCCTCTGCTTCTTCTTCTCTATTTCCACCAACTTAGCACTAGTTCTCAAGTTTCTCAGTACGTTTTCACCACCTCTCAGGTCAAGAGTCTCCCTTTGGTTACTCGTACTGCATGGCCTCTGGAACTCCAGAGAAACATCAGAGAATATTCCTGCACACAGTAAAATGAATTCAGTCATACCAGCAGTGCTGCTGATAAAGGACAGGGTCTAACAGCTTCCAGTTCCCCTTAGGTAAATATGGTTCCTAAATCACAGTAAAAATATTTGGAGCTGCAGAAGACTTGCCTGTGCAAGGGCTTAGAGCATCAAGGGTTTTATTGCCCTAGCAGCATGACCTGCAGAAAATGTCTGTGTTCTTTCCATGCCTTTTCTTCCCGTGATGCTGTGGTGCTAATGCACCCTGCTCTCAGCTGACAGGGAGAAAAAGCCTGTGCCTGTGAGTGTGCCTGTTGAGTGTGCCTGTGAGTGTGCCTGTGAGCGTGCTTGTGAGTGTGCTTGTGAGGTGCCTGGCAATAAGCTCTAGCTGAAGTCTTTTATATTAAACCCTGTATTGCCCATCGTTGATGAAGGGCTCTTGCCATGTGGGTACTTCTGATGGATGTTCAGTGCAAAGTTCCACACCTATTCAGCCTGTCAGTGACTGCATTGTGGCCCTCACCCCTTGCTGCACAGCTGGGTCTTGCCAGAAGAGAGGAAGGATGGACAATGGGAGACTCGCTGCGACTTCATTTACTGAAGTTTGTCTTTCTAATCCTCCTGCCCTGGGAACAGCATCCCCTAACTAGAATGAGCTCTGGATCTCTGAGGTCAGTCTTATCTACTGCTCTGTGCTGCTTCACTCATTACAGCGTGCTGAATATTGGCATTTGGTCGACTCTCTCTCCACCCTATTTCCAACTCAGCATTATTGTTTCTCAGATGCTGCCAGCCCAACGGCTGTTTAAATGACCTTTCTAAATGTAAAAAGAATAACACATAAATATCTTCTGCTAAATAAGAAAGTAGAGATATTAGATAAAAGAAGTCTCATTACCTAGCTCTGAAGTAGAACACAGCAGCTATCTCACAGCACATTTTGATTTCTGCTAACAGTATAGAATAGGAAATAAAGAAAAATTGTTGTTACTGTTTCAAATCATGGAGAGATTTCACAGGGGGAAAAAAACCTAATTATTAACACTTAGTTTTGGTCAGAACATTATGGCAAGCAACCACAGCAAAAAGTGTCTCAAAATGTATTAGTTCTGTAGCTGGTGGAAGGAAACCCTCACAAACATCAGATGTAATGTTGGACCAACACTTGATGATTTTGAAGATGAATTTTGTTCCACTAAATAATGAACTTTCTCTTTGACAAATGAATTTTTTTTTTATTATTATTGTTGTTCTGTTTGTCTCTTTGAGGCAAGCAAAGCTTATTTTATTTGTAATCTGTTACATCCTTGGAGTGTCACTAATATGTAAGGTCTACTCAAAATGAATTTCTGATATCTTAAATTGTCTTGGCCTTTGCTTTGCTGCTTTAACAAGCTGCAGAGTAGAATTAATGTAGCAGGAGATGCAAGTGATTCATTAAGGCTTCCCACTCCAGAGAGGAAGCATGAGAAGGAGGCAGCATGATGAAGACCTGTTTAGCACTGCTCGCTGTTGGAAGCACTATGGCATGGCTGACTGAGAACTGAGGCTATGAGCTCCCCTCTGTCTTTCTGCTGAGCCTGTCTGAATTCTGCAGCAGGGTTTGTTTCCAGGAATAAACAGTAGCCCTGCTCTGTGAATACTTCATCATCACACCGATAACTTATGTTCAGATTTGTCAACACCATCAAAAGAGTCTCCTCTTCTTCCCACACTGTCGTGTGCAAGCCTGTCTTCTGTGATGTCCTGCTAGCTATGCAGATAGAATCCCTCTGACCAACAGCTTGTGTTTTGCATGAGAAAGAACAAGATGAAACTTCCAGCCCACATAATATACAGCTTGCTTCAGGAACTCCTCAGCACAGGCTTGCCCCTGCTTTAGGTCCTGAAGCCAGAAACTAAGTTAAGCATGAGAGGCTGGAGTCTGATTCCCAGCTAATCCCATGCTTCTGTCCTCACCACCAGCTCGGTGTTGCCTTTGCCAGTTCTGCTGTGTAATGGGCCTCTGTCTATTTAATGAGTTGATGAGCTGTTTTCAGAGATCAAATACTCTCTTCAGTACACACATACCTTCATCTACTAGAGCAAATTCTATTGGCTTTGAGAAAAGAAGGGTTGACATTGTATAAAAAATGCATGATGAAGGAGAAGGTTGCGTGGTTGCTGAGCATTCAGATTTGGGAGGTAAGAAGGGCTGGTGTTTTATTCCTCCAGTGTTCTGTGTATCCATCACTTGGACAGAATCCTTGTTAGTGGAAGTCTAATTCTTAAGTCACTGGCCCAAGTTAATTAATTTCTAAACATATTTCATCTCCAAAGTGACAGCTCTTTTTAAGAGAGGAGCTGATGGAAAGAGCAAAGGGATTAAGGTGTTGTGTGACACCATGTTCACCTCGGGAGATTGAGGTTACCTCAACTAGTTCCATCTTCTCCACAAGCAACCCTTCATAGTGTGGAAATACAGTGATTAAAGTGGAGTGGGGAGGCTCTTGCATTGCTCCTAGTGTCCTCCTGATTGTTTCTCCTTTTATAAGGAGGAGAGTCTATCTAGAAGTGTGTTTGTCTGGTTTTTCCTTTTTTGTTTCATGGCCATGACTCCTCCTCCAGTGGTCACATTTACCTTCCACCTTGTACTGCTTTCCCTAAAGAAGGGATATTTTGGGTTTGTCTGAAAAACAGTGCCTTGAAAGGCTCTGGGCACATGCATCTGAGGTTCTGAGGTGGCAAAGCTTCCTCTGAGGGATGTGAGAAACGTGAGAATGAGGCTAACAGGAATGTCATGATGTCCAGCAAGGAAACGTTCTGCATCTGGGGCAGAACAATCTATTGTTAGTATGGGACAGGAACCATCTCTTTGAGTAGCAACCCACCTGGGAAGGACCTAAGGGTTAAGGTAATGGACTTCAAGAGGAATATGAGCCAGCAGAAGAAGACAATCATTGTCACGTAGCCCACTATGCCAAGTGTAGCTAACAGACCAAGTGATGCTCTTCTTTTGCTCTGTGCACTCATGGAGCTGCACGAGGGTATTCTATCCAGATGTGCAAATTGTTGCTGTATCTCCATCCTTGGAGATTTTTAAGACTTGGCTGGAGAGATCCTCAGCTGACTCGGGAGATTAAACTAAATGACCTCAGACTTCCCTTCCAAGGGACATTTGAGTTGTTCACTTTGATATTAAAAAACCAAAAACAAACAAAAAAAAACCAAAACAAAACAAAAAAAAAAATCAAACCCCTTTTTAAAACGTGTGGCTAACACATAAAATGGCCATCAAACCAAAGGTCTGCTATTCTGGAAAAATGAACCTTATGAAGCAGAAAAAATGGTGTCTCTGTACAGCAATTGCAGGTTGTCTAGGACTCGGTCCTGGTCCATTTGTGTTGTGAAAATCTGTTTTGACAGAGAGGAAACTGTGCTTCAGCTTAATTTAAATGAGAAGTTTTATGAATTAGATATAAAATTAATGTATTATGGGCAGCACCTTTCCTTATGTTGTTTATTTTGCTGTGCAATTTGTTAACTGGTCATGTGGGAATACAAAAGAAGCTGACACCACTAAAGTAACCAACAATGAAATAGTTGGTAAAGAGGGTATTTAAATAATCACAGTTAATTTTGGTAGTTAACTTTCAGATTAGAGTGCTCATTATTTTTAGACATAGCAAACCAGATGATCAGAAGAAGCTCACTGGCTTTGCCTGCACTCTGACTTTTTCTTTTAAAAGAGAGAATGGTGAGAAACAAGTGGTTTCTCTAAGAAGAGTCCTAGAAACCAAAGTGCAGATTCCAGGTCTTAAGACACATGAGATGTATGAAATCTGAACATGCTGATCAGTAATTCCATATCTTCTTTCCTTCCCAATTTCTTTCTTGTTCAAGAAAGTGAAGTTCAAGGAATTGCCCAAGGAGGTGGTGGACTCACCATCCTTGGAGGTGTTCAAAAAACGTGTGGACATGGTACTTCAAGACCTGGTTTAGTGGTCATGGTAGTGGTGACTTGCTTAAATTAGAGGCCTTTTCCAGCCCTAATGATTCTAAAAATTGGTCTGGGTCTCTCTGGTTTTATTTTTGACATTACTTACCAACATTTTAACATTGTATTAAAGCATTTCTTGTGACCAGTGGCTAAATTCTCTATGCAGTGATGAAATACATGTTTCTTTCTCCTTGGCATAATGAAGTGCATATGCTGTGGATAGTATAAAATTTATGGCACCTTAAATTGTTTACTTTGAGGTTTCTCAGTGCTTGTAAACAAAGGGAACAGGAGGTACTTACATCTCTTACCAACTTTAACTAGCTCTTAAAAAAAAGTTTTGATTATAGAACTTCCCAGTTCACTTCACTTCTACTTTTACTTCCATTAATAAGTGAAGACATAATTTGTTAAATTCTTAGTAAGTGGGATTGAAGGGTCACCAGATTGCTAAATTAAAGGAACAAATTAAATATCAATACTAAATTAAAGTGTTGGCCGGGCTGAAGAGAACTGAAAAACAGTATCTGTACTTCATTAGCAGCTTGGAAATTGTGGAAGACTGTCAGCAAAAAAATCCACTGGCTTCCATATATCATCTGCTACCTTTGATGTGGCGGGCCAAAGAACTCACCAGTGACAGGTGCTGTCACAGAATCTATTTATTCCACAAGTTTTTATTTTCTCCATCAGCTGCAGTGATGGACAATCATGTCTCGTTTCCTGAACGATGGCAATTTCTTAGAGATTCTTCAACTGCTGCCCTTGAAGACTGCCTGTTTGGTGAACCAATGTCACAATCTGTCTCTCTGCCTGCACTTATCGCTGTGGTATTTAAGCACTCTACATGGATTAAAAATGAGCAGTGAGGCTGCCTGGAGGAGTGTCAGTAAAATCTACTTAAGTTTTGGATTTTGCGATATAATGTGATTTCGTTGGGTTGACAGAGGGACACAAAGAAACATCAGACCCTTCACAAAAATTTCAAAAAAGAGCTGTTGGTATTTTTTAACTGAGAAAGAGATTAAAGTACTGAAAAATTGGAGAACAAATTCTGGTTGTCAATGCGACTTAAACCTTGACATGCAAAAGAATAAGGGGTTTTTACTTGCTTGTATGACGACGAGAGGTGGGTTTCTAATCAGCCTATGATGGGCTTTGCCACTACAGGAGAGAGAAACCTCTCCCTGTCCTGTTCCACTTTCCCCTCATCAGGACGTCAGCTGAGTATTAACTAAAAATATGGCAGCAGGTTGAACAGTGGCTTCAGAATGCAGGTTCTGTGTTCTGAACCTTGAAGGTCTTGAGGACTTCCATACTGCTACCATAGGGAAGTTGCCTGGCCTGTTAAGTAGTGTTCCAGCAGTACGTTTGGCTCAATGAAGTACAAAGCCTGCAATATGGGAAAAGAGACTCTGAGAAATAAAATTTTGTGGTGATTGTAGTGAGAGAGGAAAGCTCACCATGGTTAAGGGAAACTTTGTCAGGCTATTGGTTGCATCAAGATGATGGATCGATCAGAGGGAAACAAAATAATTAAGGATAAGCTTGAGGTTGTCAATCCTCCTGGTCAAAGAGAAAAGGTTTGAAAGGGCCAGTTGAAGCTGGCAAATGAGGTGGTTACAGGACTGGTGCCACGGCCAGGGGTTTGCCTACTTAGACCATGGGCCTTGCTTTGAGAAACCTGGTCTACTGAGGGCTGATGGGGTCCATCTGCCAGAGAAGGGGAAGAATGTCTTCATAGACTTGCCAAGCTGGTGAAGAGGGCTTTAAACTAAAGTTGCTGAGGGAGGGGAACCTCAGAGCATCCCACTCCTACCAGTTTAGTGCCAGCAATAGATGCCTAGAGCCTGGAGAGGAGTCATAAGTTAGCAAGAGAGCAGCACAAAGGAGCTGCAGCCACTCCAGCCAGTAACTCAGCTTTATTGGAGGGCCCAACTTAGCTGTCTCCATGCAAATGAAAGTGGGATGGGGAATAAACAGGAGGAGTTGAGACATGGGCGTGCCTGCAGGGCTATAGTTTATCAGCAGAGAGGAGACATGGGGGGGTGGGTCCTATGCCCAGAGTGTTGGAGTGGAAGGATACAGGGTCTTCAGGAAGGACAGGCAGGGGGGATGTAGAAGAGTTGTTGCCCTCTGTGCCAGTGACCATCTGGAGTGCATTAAAGTTAAAAAAAGAGAGCAAACTGACCTTCCTAATCTCAAGAAAATATGAAGACTTGACCCGATAATATAATTAAGGAATAGACCTTTTAGAGTATCAGTGAAACTTCTGGCCAGAAGTTTATGTGCTCAGTCCCTTTTTAGGTTTAAGAAGAAGTTCTCAATACCACAAAGGATTTTGTTTAAGGGCACCAGGATGATGATCTGAAACATGTTACAGGGAAATATGATTAAAATGATACATGAAGGTCAGTTAGGGATTGAAAACTCGGAGAGAGGTCAGAGATATTTTCCAGTGTTCCTCAAATGAACTGCGATACTGAGGAAACTACCAACGTGTCAGAAATAGAGGTCAAAGCACTCAAAGAGACCAGGTTGGCAGCACAGGAAAAAATTTGTCCTTGAGCAAAAGAGGGAAAGATTTGCAGAAAAGTTTATGGGTTCCCTTTGAAAACTTAGGTGAGGATGCTGCAGCCAAACAGGCACTTGCACGTGTCAGATCGATTTTTGCTGGAAATAGCATATGTGATAGATGCTGAAAATGGTGAATTGATTATGGCTGTGAATTGTATTGTTCTCCTCTTGCCAAACAGAGGAATGGGATGTTCATCCAGTGTAGCAACATGAGTATTTGCTGTGACCCAAAAGTGCTCCAACCCTCGTTATTTATTCGAGTTGCATCTGATCTCAGGGCATTACTAGCAGGGACTTTTCTGTTAGCTTCAGGCTTGGAGTGGAAATGCTGTTGAGACTTTTTAATGGGGGAAATGGGCTACATGTGCATCTGTCTGTGGAAGAGGGACTTTGGAGGTATAGTATCCTGAGGGCGTAACTTAATGAGGTTTTGGACTTCCCCTTGGCTTCTGGAGATATAGGCTGGGTGAAGTCAGCAGTAGAGATACAGTTAAGGAGTCTGGTGAAGAGTTTTTATTTGTTTATTTTCAGAATTAGATTAATAGATTGGAAATTACATTTCATTTGCAAACCCCGAGGATCTCTCTAACAGTGCTTATGATGTTAGAGCCTCATTCTTGCAGAAGTACAGTAATGATCTACATCTATTTTTACTGTTGTGGTGAAATGTGATTTCATTAAGCATGTGAAGGAACACTGAGGACTATGAGACACAGGCTACAAGTTGGAAAATGTTGGAGAAAATCATTGTGGTTTGTTGGGGGTTTATTTTCTTTTTATTGTTCACATGTGGCTTTTTTTTTGTCTCCACAAGTGTAGAAGATACAGAATGTTGAGACCAGTGCCAATTAAATGCCACCATTTCATTTAGAGCCTTGCCCTTTTCAGAAACCACTCAGGGCACAGGCAGCTGTCCTGGGGGAGGCTGTGCTACACCTCCTAGGGCTACCTCATGCAGGACCAGGAAGCCCAGCCCTGTAGCCCTCTGCAAATTCAGTCCTGACCTCATCTGGATTGGCCATTTTATACTTCTCCCACTCGCCGACTTACAGTCTCCTTTCAGGTCTTATCTCAGGTTATCCCTCTGATTCTTTCCTGCCTCTGCCACTCTGTGTTTCCCCTTCCACAGTCATTTATTATGTAATGCTCTTCTGGGGTTGTCCTTTGTTTTTAAGCTCTGGGAAGGCATTCAGAGTGATGTGCATACGAGGAGCTGTAGAAGCAGCCAGCATTGGAGCTGTCTCAGCCAGGTTATGGGTGGAGTATGCCACACCAGTTATCAGTCACCTCTGCATGAGAGAAGTGGAGGCAAAGGTGTAGCACTCATGTGGGCAAGCTGTAAAAGCTCCTGTAGCTGCAGATGAGCAGTAGAAATAGGCTAACAGGTTTATACTCTGCAGTTTACTGATGGAACAAAACAGGGGTCACATCAATTCAGACTTCCATTTCTGGGAAGGAGGCAGCTCCCTCGGTTATTAGTGTGGAATTAGTGTGGAATATACCTATTAGATCTTTATAGAAAGCCTGCCCGTTTTCATTATTTCCTTCCAAAATGTCCACTCCTGGGGTATTCAATATAACTCCTGCATCCGTGTTCTTTGTATACTTTAATTATGTAAATTGCATGCCAGCAATAGAAAATCTTGGTTGGTGGGGAATGGCACAGCACAAGCAGTCTCATAACAACACTGTTAATGGAGAACAAATGGTACCTTGTGTGTCTGCTTTCAAAAGCTGTCAACATCAGTGCTCACAGGAACTTAAATGGACAGGAGAGAACAAAAGGTATTCACTGGCTCAGAGAGCCTAAGTCAGGAAAGAACAGAGGGTAGAGAAGACACCTGGACAGACCAGACAGCACAAGGCACGAGGTGGTGGTCCCAGCAGGCACACTCCACCTGCCCATTTGGCTTCCTTCTGAGACATAACTATTGTGTAAGAGAGCAGTACAGATGTGCTGAACACTGTAGGGATTCTCCATACTGTGTTGGTGGTCTTGGACAGAGGGGAATCAGTTTGTCCTTCTGTGTAAGGACCTGGAGAAACCAGTGCTCTGCAGTCCAAGGCTGAGCAGCTGTTGCATTGGGATATTGAAGGCACGAACTGCACAGCATGAATGTGTGAGCAGTTCCCATGCCTGCCTGTCCTTTGTGCTGGCTGGATTTAGAGATGCTTGTACCAGGGCTTGCACCTGCCCAGGGTTTTGTGTGGCACTGCACAGAGCAGATTGGGACAGAAGGCACCAGGCCTCGTGCAAGCAATGAGGAATTGTCCCTTCAGATCATAGAATCACAGAATCCTTTAGGTTGGAAGGGCCCTCCAAGATCATCAAGTCCAACCACCGAGCCATTAGGGCTCTAAAGTCCTCTGCTAAAACAGAATCAGAATCTGTCAGGGCTGGAAGGGACCACAAGGATCCCCCAGTTCCAACCCCCCTGCCATGAGCAGGGACACCTCCCACTAGATCAGGCTGCCCAGAGCCTCCTCCAGCCTGGCCTTAAAGACCCCCAGGGATGGGGCCTCAACCCCCTCCCTGGGCAACCCCTTCCAGGGTCTCCCCACTCTCATGTCCCTCTCGTCAGAGATACACAGAGGATTTTTCCTCCTCTGTCACTCCTGTGGTCTGCATACAGCTCTTGGCACAGGTGGGGCAGGGTGGTGTAGGTGCAGACTCTTGTGCAGATGGAAGTGGTCACCAGTGATAAATGATAGGGCCTGTTTCTAGGCTAGAAAAATAGGTTGCCAAATATTTTAACAGCTGCTCTGTTGAACGTTTTCTACAAAGCAAGTCTGAAACTGAAATTGGAAGAGTCTAAATTTGCCTAAACCTTATCTTTGAACAGAAGCTTTCCCCTGCCAGCTCCGTCAGGGGTCAGTGTGCAAATGACCAAGTCTAAACACGTGGAAAGGAGCCAGTGTCACTTCTGCTGCTTCTGACGTAGGCTTCTTTGTCCTTCTGCCTGTCCCCAGCTCTGAAGCACTCTCAGCAGCCCTGTAGCACCTGTATCTATCTCCAGGGCTGTCTGCCTGCGTCCCCCCCATTTCCTACAGAGTGCTTCTGGCCTGCAGATGGGAGAGGAGGATTGAGCTGAGGATTGATTGGAGCCTCTGTGGACATGTTAAAGGAGCAGGGAGCAGCTGTAGGAGACATCTCCATTCCAAAGGGTTTAGGCATATATCTCCTATTTTAATTCCTCCTAATTTCTATTCTCAGGAGAAAAACAAAACAAAACATAACAAAAAAAAACAACCAACAAGACCCCAGCAAGGGCTCAGTTGTTCTCTCTGCCACAGCCTTCCAGTGTGGCCACGATGCAAGTCACTTTGTTCCTCTGATTCCCACCTGTACAGGGTGACAGTAATGTTTTGTCCCTCATAAGGATTTTCTAAGGCAACATATAAATAAGGTTATGGACAGATAATAAGATGTGGTGATAGGTATATGAGTTATAAAAGTGTCTAAGATCGTGTACAGTAATTAAAGCGTATTAAAAATCCTCTTCACAGTGATGTAGAAGTTTTCAGTGTCTTAAAGTTGTAGTTTAAACTACTAAGTTCTGGGCCTAGATACCAGGAGAGCCTAGAGAATGAAAGTGTTGGGGTTTTAGCTTTGTTTCTAGTATTTTAGCAGTGAGACATGAATTTTTAAGGGTTGTGTGGACTCTGGTGATCAGCACTATATTGTAGGGAGTTGTGGTGGCAATTTTCTGTAGCATTGAAAATTACAGGTGATTTGGAATGTTCCATGGGAATGATTTTCTGGGAAAAGATTTTTTACAAAATTGAAACTTTCTTTTGGGAAATCAAAATGAAAAGACTTCATTTTATTGTCAGTTCAACCTTAAAACATAAAACTTAATTTTATAGAAGTGAGCCAAATGTTTTATTTTGACTCGGTTCAATACGTGTTTAATTTGAACTGTTCAGTTTGCTGAGGGACCAGAACGAATGTTGAATTGTCAATATTCCTCACTGGATGGAAATGTTACCCAGCTGTAATCGAACAATAGCTTAAAAATTTTTGTTTGAGTATCATAGACCCAAATTTCTGAGGCTGTTTTCAGTATATGCTTCTTCTGCTTGACGATGAAGGAACCAAGTCAATCTAACAGTTATCTTCCTTGGTCAGTTGTAAATCAAAAGGGGGACTTAAACCTGTGACATTTAAATCATAGCACCTTAAAGCTCACCCATACTGTGTGATTTAAAGTCTCTTATTCACAGGCAAAACTGCAGCAGAGTCATTGTTTCTAAGTTTTATCTAGGCAGAAGAAGCTGGCTGCTCATGGTTTGGGTGGACATCCTCTTTGCTGGGTAAAACACTGGCTGAGTGGCCAGGCTCAAAGAGTGGTGGTGAGTGGAATCAAGTCCAGTTGTGGCCAGTCAGAAGTGGTGTTCCCCAGGGCTCTGTATTTGGGCCAGTCTCGTTTGCTGTCTTTATCAGTGATGTGGATGAGGGCATCGAGGGCACCCTCAGTAAGTTTGTGGACAGTGGAAAGCTGGGTGGGAGCACAGAGAAACTTGTGTGTTAGAAGGCTCTTCAGAGGGCTCTGGCCAGGCTGGATCGATGGGCTGGGGCCAGTGGGATGAGGTTCAACAAGGCCAAGTGCCAGGTCCTGCCCTTGTCACAGCTCCAGGCTTGGGTACAAGTGGTTGGAAAGCTTCTCAACAGAAAAGGACCTGGGGGTGTTGATCGACAGTCAGCTGAGCATGAGCCATTAGTGTGCCCAGGTGGCCAAGAAGGCCAGTGGCATCCTGGCTTGTGCCAGAAATAGTGTGGCCAGCAGGACTGGGGAAGTGATTATGCCCAGAACTGGCACTGGTGAGGCCACATCTGGAGCTCTGGGTTCAGTCTTGGGCCCCTCATGACAAGGACAGTGAAGCTGGTGAAGGGTCTAGAGCATGAGTCTTTAAGGAGGGGCTGAAGGAACTGGGGTTGTTTTAGCCTGGAAGGCTGAGGGACTACCTTATCAATCTCTAGAATTGCATGAAAGGAGGTTGTAGTGAGGTGGGGGTCAGGCTCTTCTCCCAAGTAACAAGAGACAGGACAAGGGGAAATGGCCTCAATTTGTACCAGGGGAGCTTTAGGTTGGATATTAGAAGAAAAATTGCCTCACCAAAAGGGTTATCAAGCATTGGAAGAGGCTGCCCAGGGAAGTAGTGGGGTCTCCATCCCTAGGGGTGTTTAAAAGATGTGTAGATGAGGTGCTCAGGGACATGGGTCAGTGGTGGAC
The DNA here is from genome assembly GCF_000691845.1 of Merops nubicus. NCBI lineage: Eukaryota > Metazoa > Chordata > Aves > Coraciiformes > Meropidae > Merops > Merops nubicus. The sequence continues at coordinate 39,554 of NW_008599769.1, forward strand.
TTGGCTGTGTTAGCTTAATGGTTGGACTCAATGATCCTCAAGGTCTTCTTCAACCAAACCAACTCTATGATTCTATGAGCAGTGGCTGTGATGGGGGCTAGGAAAACAAAAGCTTGAATGTTTGAACAGAGAGCAACCTACAGGAGGCAAAACACCCTCTGGTGTCAGTAGTGTCTCCAGAGATGCAAGTCAGTAACCAAATGCACCTGCTTCAACAGGATGTCAGGGGTGTCAGCCTCTTCCTTTCCCTGTGCCATTGGCCTGAAAGCAGATGCTTGATCAAGATCATACACTTTATCAGGGGAGCTCCTGTGAGAACCCCCCTCCTTCTCCTGCCCCTGAAAAAAAAAGTGCCTTTAATCAGCTGCTCCAGTGCTGTACCAATTACCTCCCTCCAGGGTGACCTTTTTATCTGGTAATGGCATTTGGGAACCCAGTCCCCCTGCCCACACTGGGACCGTATGCATGTCACATTCCCAGTTCTCTCTCTCTGCTTCCCCCCGCTGTTGTTGGCACTGAAAATGGCCTAATATATTCATGACCTAATTAGAGTAATTTTTGCATAATAACGACCTCCCGGGGGAAACTTTTTTTGGGTGATTTTGGTGTGTGTGTGTGTGTGCACACTGGCACTGTTCAGACATATTAACTGGAACAAGTGTTTCTTAATTTTTAAGTGTTTCTCTGGTTATTAGAAGTATTTTTATGTCATTTAAAATGGAAATGATGCGACAGGAAACCCCAGAGGAGGCAGAGATTATTTCGTTTATTTTTCTGCTCTGGATTTCTCCCTGTTGCTGTGGAGCTCGTGTCCTCTCTTCTGAATGGCCAAGACAGCATCATGCTGCCTTGCCATCACTGGATCTCAGTGCTTTCCAGGCTTCACCTCACCCTTGCCAGCTTCATCCTTCCCCTCTGTCACTCAGCTTCTTTCCCTCATGTCCTCATTTGACCCCCAGTTTTCAGCTGAACCCTTCATTTGCTGAGATGGTTGCTTACGTGACCCTCTCTTCTCTCCAGGGCTGTGCTCTCTCCCTCTCTCTCTGACACCTCAGCCCAAGCCTGTGTGATCTGATCTGCTGCAGTGGCAGCTGATCTCTGCAGCCTGTCTCAGGCAGTAATGACCCTTGCTGCATTGCTGTCCAACTTGGTACTTGATGTCTCCCCCATTTCTTACTGACCTTTCAGTTTTCCCTCACTTTGCAGTTTCCAATTCTTTCTGCTCTTCAACTCCAGACTGTCTTTCCTGGAATTCCCAGTTGGGCTCACTTCAGCCTCTAGCACAGTCAGTTCTTGAGGTCCAGTTTCCACTTCTTTCTGCTCTTGAACTCCTACTGACTGTCTTTCCTGGAATTCCCAGTTGGGCTCACTTCAGCCTCTAGCACAGTCAGTTCTTGAGGTCCTCCCATCACTCCAGTAGTAGTGGAATTTTTACAGGAAAACAGCTTCAGCCCTCTCCCCACTAGCTGCAGTTCTTCCTTCTCCTCCAGTTGTTGCTGTTCCCTAGCTATTGTTTTCCATTTTCAGTTTTCTGAAGAACTTAAGTGAAGCTCTTTCTTGCAGGGGTTGTGGAACACATTCCTCAGTGTTTCACTGGGATGAATAAAGCAAGACTCTTGACCTTGATGGTGTGAATGGAGATTACACCAGCAGGACATGCTCATTTCCATAAGCATATTTATCATATTTCCCCTAAAATGCTTTTTAAAGAGCACTAAGGCGTGGTGTTCATGTGCTCTGCAATGACACTACAGGATGGGTTTGCTGAAAACTTTATTTTATTGGTTTTCTGTTTTCCTAGATGTTAATTTTAGCTGCAGTCAATAGTTCACTCAGGATTTACATCAATCAGGAGAAGACAAGCTTTCCATAGTCAAATGTTGGCATTTCTGTCTTTTAATGTTGGTTCTTGCATGGCTTTCTTATGTGCTTAGGCCTTAGCATAGCCAAGGGAAGATGCATGTGATAAATAGGAAGCAATGCAAATGTCTGATGTGGCTGGAGAATTCCCATCATCTGTTTAAAGCTGGAGTTCAAGTGCACCTTATATAACATCATCTTCAGGTGCATCTGGAGGAACATCTCTTGAGCTAAAACAGAAAAGCAGAGGGACAGAAAGGGGACCACTGGCTTTAAATGGGAAGAAATAGATAAGTGATAAACACTTATTTTGATTCTTGGCCATATCAGATCTGTATTCCTAAATTTCCAGAAGTTACATAGGGTCTGAAACTTTTATTCCCAGATCCTACCATTCTTCAGAGCTTCAGCTGAGAGCACCAAAGTGGCTGTGCTTTGAACCTGAACTCTGACCACTGGAATCTTTGCATTTAGGTTTTTCAAAGCTGACTTAGGAGGTTACTCTTGTTTGCTGCTTCTGTCTCTTGCTCCTTTAGAAGTTATCCTGGTACTTCTTCCTATGAGCTTGACCGTGATCAACAAATCCTGTGCTAGCATGACAGCAACAAACACAGGGAGGCCTGAACAGACTGTCTTTGAACTGAAAGCAAGATCAGGTTTGGGGTTCAGTTTTATTTTTGTGGTGACATTTACAGAGGTTTTTGATTAAACATAGCCACTGTTCCTTGCTTTTGGCCTTATTAGGTCCCTAAGCATGGAATAATGTGGGGGGTTAAGGTTCTGAGGGGTGCTTGATTGCAAGATGTTATCACAGTCTCTTCAAATTTGAATTGTTTTTGCAGCATCAGGCTTGTTCTTGCATGCTCTACATTTACTGGAGTTAAGACATTTCTTGATTAGTTCCTCTTATTCCCCTTTCCTATAAAGATGGCCCTGGTGCCAGAGCTGAGCACGTACTAGAAATCAGGAGTTTTGGTTTGCCCATGCTTTATTGTGTGTCAGCTAACAGTGACTCAGGATGCACAAATTAGATTTCCAAAGAACGTACTTCAGAAGTGCAAGGCTTGACATTTACAGAACAATGAGGAATCCAGATGACTACCTACTGCTTCCTGACACCTTCCTGACACCAGGTGCATCTTCTCACTCTACCCAAATGGCATCAATCTGGTATAAAAAGAGGGATGACACTCAAGGGTACTTAAGAGAATCTGGAGCTCCCAGAAGCAAGAATAGAGAACAACAACAACAACAACAAAGCAGCAACTATATTAAGCTGAATAGAGAAGAAATCCAATTTAACCTCCCTTGAGTACTTTCTCATACTGCTCACAATATGGCACTAGGAGAGCATGAAAATCTGAAAATCTTCCCTTGCTAATTCCCCACTTCCCCAAAACCTTGACATGGGTAAAGGTGCAAAGGCAGAGAAGGATTGCTCCCCTTTTTTTCCAAGATTTCCACAGACACATAATTAATCCTTAAATCTTGGATCTTCTGTACTACTCAGACTGTATCATTTGAAGTCCAACTGTTTCATCCTCTTGAGGATTTCTAAGGGAACAAAACCTCAGCCTGCAAAATCCAGGCTGTGTCCCTTTGTCTCATGGCACTTCTGTTCCTGGTTAACCACAGCAAGTGTCTCGGGGCACGAGGGGTCTGTGGCTGCTGGGTAATCTGGTTCAGGAGGTTTCTGTAACAGCTGGATCAATAAGTGCTTCTTCCAGATGCCTGTTCCCTTGATTGATCTGGTTGACTTTTTCTCTTTTCAGCATCCTTTTCTTTCTCTTGGCACTTCATTTTAATTCATTGACCAGCCCCCTTTCCAGATGCCTCTCCATATTTCACTGCTGCCTGACCGTTCTGTGGGCTTTGCACATCCCTAGCCCTGGGACCTTCGTGTAAGGAAAAAACCCAAGCTCTCAAGAAATAGCCTTTTTTTGGCAAGGCAGTGGGCTGCTTGGTCCTGACCTTTCTTGCAGCAGCCAAGTGCC
>NW_008599770.1:0-13129 GCF_000691845.1 Merops nubicus
AATCCCCCCTGCAATCCCAGCCACCCCTGAACCCCCCAAACCAGTACAAGCTGTTAAATGGCTTATTCCATCTACATACAGATGTAGCTCAGGACAGCATCACTGTATTCTAGCCTGCACTGTAACTGTGGAGTTTTTTGTGCTGTGGTTTTGTTTGTGTGGGGTTTTGCTTTTTGGGGGAAGTTTACTTGGTAGTGTTGGATTTTTTGTTTGTGTTTGGGTTTTATGGTCTGGTTTTGGTTTTACTGCATTCACCTTGCCCCAGTATTCAGAAGCAGCGACTACTTCAGCTAAGAATTACTTAGATTTAGTGGCATGTATGTAAGAGCATAAGGTACCTGTGTTTTTGGAAGCATAGAAATTAAGTGCATACTGAGAAAGCAAGAAGATACAGGTGTTAAGCTTCCCAACTACTGACAACTTCTGTGTTGTGTATGTATGGGTGCGTACAGCTTGTGCAGACATCATAATTGACTTTGAATTACACATTGCTTCTTGAATTTTCATAAATATTCAAGGAAACTCTACACTTATTCTTGTAGCCTCTGAAAAATGCTTAAAAAAATCAGTGTTTCAGTTCCATGAGGAATAAATCAATGTTGCATTTTTTTCTTTTTAAGGAAAGATAGTAAATTCTATTCTTCCTCATTTTGTCTGGCTTTCTATCTGATGTCAGATAGCAATCTAGAAGAGTAAGGGATACTTACTGAACAGTGTAGGCATCAGTATGAGGATGGTGGAGCAACGAGATGATGAAATGAACCTAAAAACTACTGCTTACTGGGACACACTTGCAAATGAAGCTTGAAATACTTCTCTCTCCATGCCACCCCAGGCATTCTTTTTTCCCCAGGCACCTAAAAGATCTTTAGCACAGCCAAACAAAATGCTCTCTTTAGGATTCCTTTTCTGCCTTCCCTTGCCCAGAATTGAACTTGAGTATTTATTGTAATGATGAACATAGCAGAATTATATTTCAAAATAATTTTTAAAGTAAAAACATTGTAATTCAGTATAATTAAATGCTATTAAGAAGAATTCTTTCTTTCTCAGGAAAACAAAGAAATAGACTGGAGCCAATGGATACCATATTTGTTAAGCAAGTTAAAGAGGGTGGACCTGCTTTTGAAGCTGGACTGTGCACAGGTACTGTACTTCTATGACCCAAATAGCACATTTTTGTTTACATGATATAAAATATACATGACTTAAGCTGCTACATAGAGTACTGTCTTCCATTTAAATCTTGTTCTTTCCTTCAGAAGTCTGAGACCTCTCTTAAATTGTCCTCCAGTGTTCTATCATTTTGTACTCTCAGGAAGTGCTATATGAAATATATTTCAGGATTAAAGCCTTTCTCTTTTTAGTTCATTATCTTAAAAAAGCTAAGATCAAGTATATGATAAAATATGTGAGGAGAAAAAGAAAAGGGAGGAAGATGACTGCTGTAAGCTGCTGTTTCTTTTATTTTGTGGCAAATTGATAACCTGAAAATACTTAGATTTTTGCCCTTTAAATGATTCTACCTTCTTTAAATTGTATGGGACCAATCCAAGTCTATCTTAACAAATTTTGTTCAGTTTTTTTCTTTAATCAAACTGGAGAGTAGAAAACCTGGGTTTTGTGAAGTGCCAGGTACTTTGTCACAACTTTTAGTGTCAAAAGGAGGAAAACAAAAAGCTATGTTAGAATGGGAAGCCTTACAAGTGATAAAACAAATTATGTAGATGGAATCCGCTACAAACACAGGTTTAAAAATATGTTCTTAAAAATATGGTAAAACAGACACTCTATGAAAGGACTGTTTTTGCATTGATGATGGGATGTTGTTGTTTGTTTGGTTGGTTTTTTTTTTTTTTTCAAACAGTTATGTACATGTATTTTACTGGAATAGAATTTTTGTATTTTTCTTCATAAGGAAATAAAGCTTCTAGGATGATCAGCAATTTTAAAACAATATTAGATGTTCACTTGTACAGCAGAAGGCATTTTTCTTCAACTCTTTTTGTAGTTATTCAAGAAAGGGCTACTTTGGCTTTATTTTAAGAAATGTTTTGGCTTGATAAAATGCAGTATATGTTGAAGTTGTACAGAGGAGCCATGTTAATTTGTATTCTGTTCAGTGTTTTCCACATTGAAAGATACGGAGTCTCTAGAGAATATTTTATTTTTAGGCATAGACAAGGCTTTTAGGAGACCAGAATAAAGACCAGAAAATAAATGAGAAAATACATTTTTAAATTAACAGACTGTTCTTCTTAAACACACTGCTGGTAGCAGTTACATCTGATTAGGTCATCCCACTATTTCTTGTTTAAGACTTCAGGGTAGAATATATTACTATATCACTATCCTAAAATTATATTATAAAGCACTCGGGATAATCAGCCAGGTAGGTTGCTTACCCTCTGATAGACATTGTATACATTCAGAAGCAACTGGGTTTTGATTTGCTTTATTTTTAATTCAACTAGGCTTTGTTTCATGGTGACACTAATGGAGACAAAATACTCAAAGATCTGATTATCTAGTTCTGTTGGTTTGTTATTTCTTATTTCACTGCTGCATGGCCGTTTGTAATACTGCAACTCTCAACATAAACTTTGTTAATCAGAATCAATGAGCTCTGTTTCAAAAGCTTATCTGGCTGCTACTCGCCAAAAAGCTTGAACATAGTCTTGCAAATTTAAGAATGTCTTACATGTAAGGTATTGTAAGGTAATTCTGAATATTTTTGAACGTAAAATTATCTTTGTTAGAGTTAGAAGACCAAACTTCCCATATTTAACGTGAGGCATTAATTAAAAAAGAACTAATGTGTTATTTCAAAACACAAATATTAGAAATACTGAAATACAGCCAAAACAGATCTATGTTTTTCCATGTCTTTGTCTTCATATTGTCATTTATGTATATGCAAGAATATAGAGAATCAAAATCTGTGTGGAAAAAGAGGTCACTTAAGTGCATTCAGATTAGTTTCTGGTTTGATCACAGGTATTTAGTGGGCCACCAGATTGATAGAGTGCTATTAGAAAAAGCCTTTATATTTCCCTTATCCTTTTTTTTTCACTACAGGCACTGGGCTTACCCTTTATATGTATCTAAAACTAATCAAAGTTGTATTTTGCTGAGTTGCACGTGCCTGGTTCTTTCATGTTACCAGTTCTGCAGTGTGTCCCACCTGTGTTCTTTGGCAGGTTCATTGGATGCATGCTTCAAGTAGACTTGTTTCCCTGCTGTGTGTAATCTAGCCTTTTTCTTTCAAAATTAAAAATTGCACAAGGATAGATAAGATTATATGACCTACTTTTAAAGATATTCCTCATTGCAATTTTTAGAGGGAATACTGAATAAAGATATATATCTGTGCACAAGTTCTGAATTGGCCTGGAAAAAAAAGCCATTTTTAGGTTTCAGAGAAGGATCTAGTGTGTTCAGAGGAAGTTGTACCATACGACCTAGCAGGACAGGTTTCAGAGCTTGTAAATAAGAATGTTTTCTTGGCATGAACTCTGGTGTTTCTTTTTTCTGCAACTTTTCGAAAAGATTTTATTTCACTGCAATACTGAGCATTTCAAAATGAACTTTCTTTTCATGAAAGTCCAGTTTCTTGGCCCAATTAGGTAAGATATCCTGCATCTGTAGCAGTGGGGAGGGGTTTGCCATCCATCCCAGGTGCCTTTCAGTCACATGGATGGTTGGCAGCCATTAAGAGCTGTCACCAGCTTTTCTTTCATTGCTTAGGAAGCAAGAGACAAAACTCAGAGTTCTGTCAGGTGAGGAAAAGGGCAGTAATCAGCTGCATAGAGAAACAGAAATAGAACTAAAAAGAGCATACATAAACTTGTATAAAGTTGAAAATATCACACCAATTTATTTGCATGTCATTATGTCTTGTATGCAGACTGAATTAAAAACATTCATCTGATCTGTGTAGTTTGGAAATCCCTGGGGTCTGTATAGGAACCTCTGCAGAGGACGTGAGTTTAGAGTCTCCTTGCCACCAAGTCAGGATGAGTATTCAGAGTGAACAAGCAGCTTTTTGCGTGCTCTCATTTGATCAGGCGAGAAGCACAAAAAGCACTTTCGGTTTCTGAAGGGGTGTTGAAAAAGCCATTCCCTTTGGCTCACTTTCCATGGGTAGTTCTTACTCCAGCAGTTTTCTAAAGCTCCCTATCTGCAATCCTTTAGACTGTTTTCTCCTCATTAGTAAATTCAATATACCTTTGTGCTCTTCTGATCAGAGATGACTTAAATAAATTTTTTTGGTTGAAGAGTGGGATGGGTTTTTCATCAAAGGCTGAAAATAGCTCTCATGATATCTCATTTGCCACTTGATTTATGAGAGTATATGAAGTTCTTAATGAGGAAAGTGCAACAAACTATTTGGAGAAATATGATAAAAACGATGTTAGGCCTAAAGATTGAACTATACAGATAATAAATAAACCATTACACTGTCTAGGATGCATTGAAGATACATGAATGTCTTGGAAACAACCCAGATTATTCTAAGGAAGGAGGAAACTGGAGCCTTTCAAAATATTTGTTCTTTGTTTCTCAGAAGAAAGAAATGGAAAATTCAAATATTTGCTTCAGTTAAAGGAGATGTGTACAGCTACACCTGGCAGTGTTCTGACTTAAAGTTTGGTTTTGTTTTGAGGTTAAGTGCTGGAATGAAATATCTATTTATAATTTACTTAAGAACTGGGCAGAGTTGTCAGTACGTGTTACTGTGCATCAGAAGCTTTATTTTGGACATGAGATACTTAAGTGAGCCTCTGGAATAGCTTACATCTGCTTGTGGTTTTATTTCTATCAATTTCTAGGTGATTTATTTGGAAGTTTAGAATAAGATACTACATCTGAAAATGTTCTGAGAAAAGAGTAGAAACGTAGCATACTGTATATGGCTACATATACTTGCATTATGCATCTTTTATTTTCTTTTTTTCTTCATTTTTAAAGACGACTAACCTGGAGTTTAACATTTGTGTTCTTGATTATTGCGAGGTACAGAAGTCCAGAATAAAAGTGGTCAAAAAAATACCTAGACAAATTAATTTAATGTGTCATTTTTCCCTTTACAGGTGACAGAATTATAAAAGTCAATGGAGAAAGTGTTATTGGGAAGACATATTCTCAAGTAATTGCTTTAATACAGAACAGGTAAGATACTAGTATTATGTGCCACACTTATTTTTTGTATACTAAGCAGAGAGTGATCACTTTAGGTGGTTCTGAAAAAGTAATTGTATTTTTAGAATTTCCTTCCTACACAGTCAGTTCTACTATTTCTTTGGTTGCACATTTACTGCATGCTGAAAAAGGTTTCAGAATGTACATACTGACTTGTCCCACAATCCTTGTCCCTTGTTAGCAGATAAGTGTTTCTTACAGAGGACAATCACGTAATGACTTAAAATAGGCAGATGAGGTATACAAACATCACACATATCTGTCCATTTAAAAAGCAAATCAGAAAAATTTACCTTACTGTTGAGCTATTATAACTAGAGATCAGCCTGTTTGATAAAGGAAAAATTTTATGCTAGTGCACACCTGCAGAACATCTGCAGTACATCTTGGCTTTCCTCTCATTTTGTAGCAAGTCATGAACCTTGCACGGAGTTGTGGCAATTATAATATTTACTGCTTCTGCAGCAGTACATGACTCTAGATACTCGTTTTCATGTCTCATATCTGCCTCCCTTTTTAGTTTTCATGGTGTCAATTTCTTCTGTTCTATAGCAGTAAGTTTCTGATAGAATAATGAGTTATGGAGAAAAAAAAGTTTTATCAGCGTGGAAGAATATTTTCTAAATATGTTTCACCTGTCATATTCTATTTTTGTGAATATTCACCCATGAAGACCTAGCTATGCTTATAGTTAGAAGTAGGAGAAATAAGATCCTGATTATTCAAGTCTTCATTTAAAATACATACATCCTAGGTACATGGTTTTTGAAACAACAAAACTCTTGTGTTCAAAGCTATGACAGGCAGGTTAGACTGAAGTGCATTTTGTGTCATTAATATTTCCTATAAAAGATTTAGGAGATGGAACCTTTTTTCTTTTTTTTTTTTACAACCTTGACTGGAGATAACACTAGCCATGTATCATTTTTTCATTTTGTATTGTATTGTACAATAGTACATACCCAAGACACAGGACATTACTTTACATGCCCATCAGGTACATCAGTCAATTAAATCTTCTATTTTAATCTAAAAAAGAGAGACTCCAGTTGCATCTTCCAGGTCACTACATGATCAGAGATTATCAGCTCTAGGTCTGCCTGTGAATAAAGTTGTGTTTTCAGCCCCTGAGTGTAGGTAGCAAACTGTCCCAGTAGAATGCAACTCTTGCCCATGGTGGGTAAACCAAGGGCACTTGAATAAAGCCTCATCAGTGATTATCTAGTGCAGCCAGGAATGGTGTAGTGCACTGCTGCATCTGTCCCCCTAATTTCCATGAGTGTAGAGAAGATGAAGGGATGCTATTGTTAGGAGAAGAGAACAATTTGTTGTCTTGAGGCAGATGTGTACACCATGGAAGATGATAACAAAAGGTCATGTGTATTCTCAAGTGTTTTATACAGAAAATATAACTATCAGGAAGTCTTCAGCTGAACCTTTTAAGATAAACAGGTAAATATTAATTCTGATCCATAAAGAGAACTCGGACTCCAGGTCATGTGTATCTTCCTTGTGGCTTGCAGGCAGTGCTCCTCGTATGACTGAAGAATGCTTTCTAATTCTTTGCTTGAAAACAGTATTTTTGAGCTTAGAGCAATTTGTTCTGCACAAAGTATTTTATTTCATGTGATGCCATTTCATGGCAAGTAAAATTACATTATGGTTTGTGCTTCTTGCTTTAGCATGCTGTTCTAGCTATCTTCAGTCAGACTGATGGTCTGTTTGTGCCAGTATCCTCTCTGATAATATCCAGTAATGGATTCTTAGGAGAATGAAAAACACTGAACTAAGGTATAAGAGTGATATTTGGTCAGATAATGCTAGCCCACTTTCCAGAAATCCTCATGTTAGGAACTTGCTGAACCAAAGGGTTTATCTGCGTCATTTGATTTAATAGTTCTTGGCAAGTTGGTCTTGCACAAGTTCACTTCTGAATGTTCTTAAACTCTTCATGTGAAAAACACTAAATGACAGTTCTTGCTTTGTTTTGTCTTAGCTAATCTTTCATCCAGCACACCTTAGTTTCTTTAGTGGTCTTTGTGCAAGCAACTTGCTGAAAGGCCTTTTGAAAGGCTAAGTTGTCAGTTGAAATCTCTTTACTTCACAACTGAAAAGACAGTTTCATTTATAGCCTCAGTATGTTGTAGGATGGTTCTGTAGACATTTAAATTACTGTATTTTCAATTGTTGTCTTTAATTACCCTTTCAAATATTGCTGACTGCAAATGCTTATCCTTTTGTCGTTTTTCTGATCATTGTCAGTGCAGTTTTTAAGGATGCAACACATGTCTTACCTTTAGAGAGAGCCCCTGCCCACACACTCATTGTTCAGCTGTTTTGCAATGAAACTCAGTTTGGACTTGCTGATTTTTGCATTAGATTACTCCTGGAGCTCCATTTCTGCACCTGCTTATTATTTTTCTAGAAATTTGTTATTATATAATGCTGCAGACATCAGAAATTAGCTGCCTTAAATGAAATCCCCATAAATTGCAGTGGCACTTGTGGTTTATATCCAGCTGGGTGCTGAGCACCATGTGGCCACTTGGTCCTTGTCACGGAGTGGGAAACAGAATAGGGAGGAAAAGGAAAAACTTGAAGGTTTGAGGTAAGGACAATTGAATAGAACTATGCAAGAGGGGAAGGAACAACAGTAGTAACAACAGTAATGAAACAGTGTATAAAGTGAGTGATAAAGAATGCACCAGCCACCTAGAGCTGCACCCGTGGCCATGTGCCGGAGACCTTCTGCCCTTACCTAGCTGCAGACATCAGAAATTATGTCTGTGTGGTATAGAATAGCGGGCACGATATCAGTGTGGTATAGAACATCCCACTGGCTGGTTTGGTTGGCCTGGCTGTTGCACCCTCCCAGCTCCTGGTGAAAATAAGCACTATCCTAGCCAAACTCCGGACAGGATGGGATATAATTCTGCCATGTTTTGCATTGTTCTTGGTGAAGTTTGAAGTTGTATCTAGAAGGTTATCTTTCCTCTGGTTGGAGGTAGGAAAGCTAAACTTAACACTGATTATTTCCTCTGGAAGGTGAAGGGCACGCCTCAAAAGAGTTGCTGGAAATTGCTGTGTCCTGTGTAAGATGATTCATGAGATTGTTTTTAAGTCTGGGTTTCCTGCTGGTTACCAAGAGTTGTTAGTTTGGTCCATTAAGAATTTATTCTCATCTGTTCACATAATTATCTTGGAAATAGGTTGGTTGCTACTAATTTACTCTGTAAACTATTTATGATTCAAAATAAAACAAGGAATGGATTCTGATTCCCAATTGTTTTTTTAAACTGTGCAGAGTTTGAATGAATAAATCTATGCTGCTTGTTTCTCTTTGCAAATTGTTCTTGAAAGTGTTTGGATTGCAGAGAAATGTACATAGCTTTAGCTACCAAATCTGCTTCATTAATAAAAAATAATGCATCAAAAGACTTTATGATTAGTGCTTTAGTTTGAGTCAAGTTTGAATTTAACTCAGTGTGTAATGACAGTCATTTACATGATTGATACCTCTGAGAATGCTCAATACTGTGTCTAATATTTTAGTGTCAACTACCATTTTGTGCGTTCTTCTTTTTAATATTCATTATTTGCATGCACATTATATAGTACAATACACCAAAAGTGTTCCTTAACACTTTTTTTTTCATGATATGAGAATTGAAAAACATTCTGAACAACTCTCTATCACAAAATGCAAAGTAAGAAGACCCACATTGTCTCCAAAAGGTTCTGCAAGCAAACTGAAATAGAATAGCCAAGTAGTTACTTGAATGATATATTCCATTGTTCCTGGATGGAACCCTTTCCTCTTTTGGATAGCTACTGAAAAAGGTGTTACACTGTGTAAGTGGATTTAATAGCTTTCTTAAAAAAAAATTAAAAGGCAAAAAATAGTTGTATAAGAGAATGGTGTGTTCTGTGTCGAATCGTATTCCTTTATATAAAAAGTACTTAACAAGGAGCAATGCTGTTTATCATATTTTTGACTTCCAAAGTCTTCATCCTGCAAATCAGCATTGGTTATTACCAAACAGTAAGTTGCTTAGTAGAATTTACATGTATGTGCTGCTCATATGTGAAAATCAAATCTGAACACATCATTGGAAGTGCCTCAAGCTATGGTGTCTCTTTTATACACTCTGTCCCAAGTGATAAATAGTTTAATAACCACACAGACGAGTTTAGGCAAAAGTCAGCTCTTGATGACACTACTTTTAAAGAATCATCTTGAATAGTCTTCATGTTTATGCATTCAGTCAAAATGGGAAATACTATTGTAAATGTACATAAAGTCAATACTTTTGTGTTTCTTAAAATCAGATATTATGAAAAATCTTTAAAAAGCTTTTGAAAACTTTGTTTTTCCTAGGTGTGCACAGAATTAAAAGAAAAACCTAAGTCTATCACTGCTGATCTTTGGATTTAAAAGTAATTTATGCTGTTTGGATAACACCTTTATTTTTTTTAGGTGACTAATGGTTCAAGAGGGTTGTGAAACCTAATACCCTTACTCTGCTATTTTGGTATGCAGCCTTACATCTGTGGTTGCTAACAAAATGGAAAAGGAACCACAGAATAAAAACATTTTTCATATGAGAAAGCGTAATGATGTGTTACATGTCTGGGAAGATAACTTTCCTTTCTGCAGAAATAAGAAACTGAGGTCCTTCTCAGTGCTGTGATAGACTCTTCTGTGTGCCCTGAAGTTGGTGGTCAGTCTCTGTGCTGGTTTTGTCTTTTCTCAGCAAATGCGTTGTACTGACCAATACCAAGCTAATTTTTAGCCTAATATATCCAGTTTGGTTGTATGCCCTTTTTCTTGTGCTAGTATCGGTCAGCTTGTTTAAATATCCTTTTCGTTACATGTAACGTGCAATTTCTAAATAAGTCATAGTCGCCTTCGTGGGTATTTTTTTTCTTTTTTTTTTTTTTTTTTTTAAGCCTAGTTAAAATAGTCTTTAGAAGCCATCTCATTTTTGTAGCCCTTCTCTGTACCTGATCCAGTTATTGTGTAATGAATGTGGATGGAGTAGGATAGGATGATAGGATAGGATAGGATAGGATGATCTCTATCTCAGATGAGATCATGAATTCAGCTGTTCAGTACCCAATGCTACAAGGATATATTTCTCTCTTGCTCGTGAAAATTCTTTTTTGTGGTAGATACTGTGGGTTTCACCATTTTACAATATTTGACTCGGAATAAGTGATACATTGTACATTTAGTGTCCTGATTTTTCTCTGTATTTATTTTGATAGAACGATGTGGATTCATGGATCTTTCTTTATGCTGCTGCTGCTTTTGATTTCAGCAGTTCAGACTGACACAGTCAGCACTTAAAAATAGCAAGCATTTTTCATCCATGTTTTAGATGTCATCTGACTATGTTTAAGTTGATTTTGCTAGGTGATTGGAGTGGAATGGCAAAGTCAGTGGTTGCCTTGCTGTTGGCCCCACTTTTCACATGATGTGGTGATTATGACATTTCCCCATCAATTTTAAAGAGTGCTAACAGACTTCAGTTTTAAAATGAAGAATGAAAAGTCATAACTGACGTTCACAGATTTACCACCTTGTTTTGTCTGAGAAGCTCCAAACAACTAATGTGCCTAAGGACTTGAGGAAGACAAAACAAAAAAAAAAAACAAAAACAAAACAAAACAAAAGAAAAAAAAAAACAAACAAACAAACCCCACAAACAACAAAACAGAAGACGACGGCGTCTTGGCTTAATACTCTGGTTTTGCTGAGAACATGGATGTAGTCTTCAGGCAGATTTCTGTTCTACTCTTATTTGTTAAGACTCTAATGGAAATTGCTGTTTATTTCTGTTATGTAAAGTAATTTGATAGAATGGCTGAGTGTGGGAATTTTTTAATGGTTTTGTCTACGGAAGTTAATGGATCATCTTTGTAACAAGCGTTGGAAATCTTTTCCAAAAGTTCATGTGTGATGTTTTTTCTTTGTTTCAGTGACAGCATATTGGAACTTAGTGTTATGCCAAAAGACGAGGACATCCTTCAGTTGGTACGTTTATGAAGCTTATATTCAGATATTACATTGACTAAAGAAAAACACCTTGCTGTAGGTTGCAAACTCTTTGAAGTGTTAACATCTACTGCTCTGTTGCTCCTTAGATATTTTTCGACTTGCTTGAAATTTCAGAGGAATATTGGAAATATTGGAAAGTATAATTTTGGAAATTATATTTCTAGCATCTTGCTAAAAATTAGAGTCTTAGACTAGATCTTATATCTTTAATATATTTTGTTAATATTTTAGGCTCTTTTTTTTTTCAAGACAAAGAAAATAAGTTTGTTCTCTTGGCAGAGATAGAGGGGTAAGGGGAAGAGAAAAAAATACCTGCCTGTGGGAGTTCTAGAAAAAATGTGGAGATGTGTGGGAATAATTTCCAAATGTCATTAAAGAAAGTTGAATTAAGAAGTGGTAGAGTTGTGAATTTTGTATATGAGGCTCCTCCTTTGAAGATTGAGGATTAGGTTTGAGAAGTAGAGTCGTCATTTTGAAAAAAAAATGCTTTGCATTGCTTCTGTAGGTTGTATGAGTTCCTTCTGACGGTTGTTTGCTGCTTTTGTTGGGCCTGTGTGTGGTCAAGATGCAACATGGAGGAGCCTAAGCTCCTGTTGGCTATGATGCATTTGTTTGGGTAAAAGTGGGCTTGTCTATAGGACTATCAGTTCCACATAGCGTCTCTGAGAGGAAATCCATAAAGAGTTAGATGTTTTCTCTAGTCCACAGGAACAAGCATTGCAGGTATTCAGGCCTGCTGGAAAAGACTTGAGGTAGCTGCAGTTGGTTCATGAAGTTTTGTTGTGGTCTAGCTTTAAGTGTATATGTTTTCAGGTGTCATCTTTCATGGCAGAGTTGCAGCATCTGAAGATACACATAATAAAAATGAATTGCATCATACAACAATTGTTTTCAGTTATGGCCTGTGGTTTCTTCCTGTTTAGACTATGACAGGAGGAAAAATCTTATCACTTCTGATAAATAACAATTAGCAGTCTTTAGATAGAGAGTGCACCACTGTAACTTCAGTCAAATGAGAAAACTATGCAATTTCTCTGAATCACAGACTCACAGAATGGTGGAGGTTGGAAAGGACCTCTGGAGGTCATCTAGTCCAATGCCCCTGCCAAAGCAGGTTCACCTAGAGCAGGTTACACAGCAACACATCCAGTCAGGTTTAGAAAGTCTCTGGAGAAGGAGACTTTACAGCCTCTCTAGGCAGCCTGGTCCAGGGCCTCATCACCCTCACAGTAGAGAAGTTTTTCCTGATGTTGAGGTGAAATTTCCTGTGTTCCTGTTGGTGCCTGTTGCCCCTCACTGTATCACTGAGAAGAGACTGTCCCCATTCTTTTGACACCCACCCTTCAGATATTTATAAACATTGATAAGCTCCCTCTCAGTCTCCTCTTCTCCAGGCTAAACAGACTGAGATCTCTCAGCCTTTCCTTGTAAGAGACATTCTCCAAAGTCCCTAATCATCTTTGTAGCCCTCCCTTGGACTCTCTCCAGTAGTTTCCTGTCTCCCTTGAACTGAGGAGCACAGAACTGGACACAGTACTGCAGATGTGGCTTCACCAGGACAGGATAGAGGGGCAGGAGAAGCTCCCTCAACCTCCTGGTCACATTCTTTTTAATGCACCCCAGAAAACCAAGGGCCTTTGTGGCTGAAGATGGTAATATTAATCTTCAGCCTTCGGATGTTAGTATCTACTGTTCTTTTGACAAGATTTGAAGGACGTTGCTCTACTCAAAGCTGAATGCTCCTGTTTGAAATATTTTCAGATTAACAGCATAGAATGTTATTTTTTTCACTGCCTGTGAAAAGACAGTAACTTTAGTTCTGAGCTGAGAAACTGCATACTTTTTTTTTATTATTATTATTATTTT
>NW_008599771.1:0-7054 GCF_000691845.1 Merops nubicus
GTGTCCAGTTTTGGGCACCACAGTGTATGGAGGACATCGAGGTGCTGAAGTGGGTCCAGAGAAGGGCAAAGAGGCTGGGGAGAGGGCTGGAAAACCTGCCTTATGAGGAGTGGCTGCGGGAACTGGGGGTGTTTAGGTTAAACAACCTCGAGACTGAGAGGAGACCTTATTGCTCTCTACAACTACCTAAAAGGAGGTTGTGGTGAGGCTGGTGTTGGTCTCTTCTCCCAAATTACTGATGATAGGACAAGGGGAAATGGCCTCAAGTTGCACCAGGGAAGATTTTTATTAGATATTTGAAAGAATTTCTTCACTGAGAGAATGGTTAGGCACTGATGGAGTCATCATCCCTGGAGGTGTTCAAAAAACGAGTGGATGTGGCACTTGAGGCTATGGTCTAGTGGTTAGGGAAATGCTGGGAGGAAGGTTGGACTTGATGATCCTGGAGGTCCTTTCCGACCATCTTTACTCTATGAGTCTATGATTCTATACAGCTGATAAGGAGCTGGCCCCAGATCTGGAAAAAAAGTTGGTTTGTTCTATCCACCTGCCAGTGCAGGACTGTTTGAGAAAGTATACATCTAAATGATGTGTCAATTTATTCTTTCATTTTTCATGTGACAAAACTTCATCTGTTTTCCTGGATGATTATTGCACAGTTTAGTAAGTGTTACCAGTTCTGGTGAAAGTGATAAGAGCATCACAATATTAGACTGAAATTCCCCCTTTAGCAATTGTATCAAATAATTTCAAGCCCTATTTCCCTCAACTGCTCAAGGAATTCTTCACTTGTGTGGCTGAACACCGTCCTTCAAGAATCACAGCCTTTTTCTTGCAGTTTGGCCCAGTTAGTCAGGCTTGACTGGTTCAGAAGCACCTGGCACCTTTGCTTGTGTCCATGAGGTGCTAGGACAACACATTTCACCTGCACATGCCATGGCCATGCCTGTTGCAATTTCTCTATATATAGTGTTTGCTGTGTGCAAAATGTACCTGCAGGTAAGGTCTGGAAGTAGACCATGTAAGAGGAACACATTAAACATCAGGAAACATTAAAGACAAATCACAAAGAGCACTCAGATCCTTTGCTTTGAACACGTAACTTCCCCCAGACATTGTATGTGCGAGCTGTCTGCTCACAGAAATGGAGTTAAGAGAGGTCAAAGATGCTTGCAAATTAATGAATCCAGGCTTTGCTGGGTAGGTAGTAGAAGTTTGCGTGCCTGACTGAAAACTGAAATCAGATGCTTTGAGCAAACCAGCTTTTGTGGTTTGGATTTAACAACAGCATCAAAAAATATTTCAGCCTGTGAAATGGTACACTCAGAGAAGGTTGTATGTCATAGAATTGTTGTGATTGGAAGAGAATTTTTAAGATCATTAAGTCCAACCATTGACTCAGCACTGCCAGGTCACCACTGAACTACGCCCCTCAGCACCACATCTACATGTCTTTTAAATACTTCTAGGGATGATGACTCCACCACTTCCCTAGGCAGCCTGTTCCCCTAATTTTATCTCTGCATAGCCTTATGAAATCTTTGTAGTCCTACTGAGTGGCCTGCCCCTTCTTCCATAGGCCATAGACTTTCCTTTTCTTCCTGAGTTCCAGCCAAAGCTTTCTGTTTAGCCCATCTGGTCTTCTATGCTGGCTCATCTTACACCACACTGGGATGGCCTGCTGGTCCTTTGTTCTTCAGGACTGCCTCCCAATGGACTCTGTCAACCAGTGTCCTCAACAGGCCAGCCCTCTGAAAGTCCAAGATGGCAGTTCTACTAACATGCCCCCCCTTACTTCCCTAAGAATTGAAAACTATAATTTCATAATCATTATGCCAAAGATGGCCTCCAATCTTCACATCACCTACAAGCCCTTCTCTATTTGCAAACAACAGGTCTAGCAGGGTGCTTCCCTAGTTGGCTCAACTCACTAGCTGTGCCAGGCAGTTTTCTTCCACACAGTCTAGGAACTTCCTGGACTGTTTCCTCTCTCCTGTATTGTATTTCCAGCAGACATTTGGTAAGTTGAAATCCCCCACAGGAGCAAGTGATAGTGATTGTGAGACTTCTCCCAGCTGCTTATAGAATATTTCATCTGCCTCTCGATCCTAGCTGGGTGATACGTAACAGACTCCTACCATGATACGTGCCTTGTTGGTCTTCCTTCTCATTCTTACACACAAACACTCTATCATCACTGTCGTTATACACAAGACAATCAAAATGCTTCCTAGCATACAGGCCAATTCCACTGCCTTTCCTTCCTGGCCAATCCCATCTAAGGGGTTTATAGCCATCCAGTGCAACACTCTGGTTGTGTGAATCATCCCACCATGTTTCTGTGATGGCAACAGTATCATAGATCATAGTTTTCCTGCTGTATGATGGCTTCCAGCTCCTCCTGTTTGTTGCCCATGCTGCGTGCATTGGTGTAGATCCACTTCAGTTGGACTATTGATCTTGTCACCTTTTTGGGGAGTGAGAAAGTTTAATTCCTACCAGACCATTCCCAGGCACTTCCATGATTTCTACCCAATCGGTATCCCTTGTGTTGGCTATCCTGTGGTACTCTGTCCTCTGCCTCCACTGTGAGGATATCATATCCAAGCTGTGCTCTCTAGAGCAATAACATACATTTACACTAAAATCTTTTTGTCAATGCAGTAGTATAGCTCATAGCACTTTGAATCCATGTGACATGAAGTGCAGTGCTTACTCTTACTAAAGGATCCTACGTATGATATGTGTGAGACATGTCTATGCATCAGCAACAGAACTTCGTGATATATTGACTCTGAGGTAGCCAGTATGATCCAACTTATATATATGTTCTGTCTAAGGATACTGAAACATCTGCCTACAGTCCATGAAGAAGAGTTTTTTTTCTGCTCTGGACAAGTATTTCCAACCAATTTTCAAGTGTAACATCAAGTACACTAGTGCCTAGGAGCAAGAAGGGATCCAAAAGCAATCACTTAAGTGGGACACTGGAAAGAAACTTGAAGTGTTTTCAGGAAAAGGAAAAATTTCATCGAAGAACTGATTGTTCTGATTATTTTGATTTATTTTTTTTCCTCGCTTGTAGCATCTCCAGTAACTTTAATTTGACTTTTCAATGTGTTGCACTCACTGGACAGAATTTTTCTTTTTAAAAATGGGACTGTTTGTGAGACAGATTTTCCTAAAGACTTGCAGCTCTGCTTAATGATCAGTCATCCCCATATGAATATTTTAAATTATGAGCATCTGGCTAAATCACAGGCTTATGGAAAAGACATATTAGGTCATCTTGTGCAACTCACTAGCAATACAAGATTGTTTGCTCCAGGACATCTTACGTTTTCTCCCATCCATCCCAAATTAATAAATCATTGTGAATTTGTTCACTTCTCTTAAAGGATTGTCTTATAAGCTGGTAGATCTGGCTGTTGGGACTTTTTGTTCGTAATATTCATGAAGCCAAACAATATCTTAAGTAATTTAAAAATGTTTAAAATTGTTTTCTTATTACAATTCTATGATGCTATATATATGCAGAAGTTCTTCCTAAGATAGTAATTTTTATTGCAGTATCACGATATGAAGATATTATTTCTAACCCACCTCTGCTAATTTTTAGGTTGCTAGAACAAATTGTTGCAGATTTTGAAAATCATTTAGCCATTTAGTCATTTGGGGGCCCTCTATACTGTGGTTCTCTTTGTGCTCTCACTCAGGTCAGATTTCTTGATTTCTCCTTTTTGTTTTTCTTTTTTTTTTATGTCCATTATTACACTTTCCATTTTAGAAGTCTCAAAAATTTAATGCTACTGCAAGTTTTGACTGATGTAAGTGAGACAGGACTCCCTCCATACAGTGTGCAGTCTTTGAAGTAGTCCCTGTCACTTTCTTGGTTTCACTGCAGGAGGTCTTTTCTCCATGGTACTTGGTGCCACTGTTCTGCAGCCTCTCCGGACAGGGTAGTCCTTATAATTAAATTCAAGAAATTATCTGCCTGGTAACCTAATCACTGTACTGGACTCCTTTTTTATCTTAGCTTCTGAGTGTGTGTTTTTTTTTTTTTTTTTTTTTAATTCTCATAAAGCAAAAGCCTTTTTTTCCCTTCATTCACTTGTAATTTTGTATTTTTTTTTCTGTTAACAGAGAGAAAGGGAGAGTTCAAAATAGTTTACCGGTTTGCTAAAAATGGAGATAATTTTTATCAAAACCTAAAGATCAACAAGTTGCTTATGAATGATGCAACTCATTTCACAGTAACCCTCAATTTAGTGACTCTAGCTGCCATTGATTCCATGTGTTCATTTCATGAACATTAAATTTTCAGTGTAACTGTAGTGACAGAAAAAAAAAAATCCAGCTAAAATGAAGTAGTTGTTTATGAGAGACTTGGGCTCTTGGGAGAGTGAAACCTGACCCATAAGGAGTCCTGTCCTAATGCCTCAGCCTACTTTTTACATCTTTACTGGGTTAGTTTTACTTTCCCTGATGCTTTCTCTGTTGGTTTGGTTTTTTTTTTTTTTTTCCACTCCTATTATTTTAATTCAATTTTTTTTCTTCTTCTTGTTCGTCTTTGCATAAAAAATAATGCACACATTTTAGATGCTCTCCTAAACAGCACAGCCCAAACAAGTTTGGAATGACACAAAAAAGTTAAACAGTTTCTAATCAGGAGAAGGGAGTAAGTTAGAGGTGCATGTAAATCTGCGTAGCTTCATGAAATGAGGTTGTTGTCCTTTCTATTTTTAAGAATCTTTATTTTAATTTGAGACTAGGTAGCAATGTTCGTCCTGAATTCATCCTTGAATTAAATCCTCTGGATTTTTACTAAGGGCAGACTTCAGCCTCTATGTTTTTAACGTAGATTACTTTATCACTTTGCTTCTGAGGAGCTCTATGCTATTTCTTCTTTTTCCCTTTTATTTTACCTGCTTTAAATTCTCATGCAACAATTCACTTGCCATCACAAGGAGTGTTTGACAGAGCAAAATAAAGTTGTGCCAAATTGCTGACAATGAAGCACTGTGCCAGTTCATACACTGTTTCTACTAAATGGCCACATCTGGTACTTTCTCTTGGTGGTTCTGCTGGTAGACTCAACAGCTCTGGTTCATTTTCTGTTATTATCTTTCAGGCAGGATACATCCTTTCCTACTCCCTCTTGAAAGCTTCATGCCTGAAAATAATTCCAAAAAGGTTTTAGAGGTTCCTGAATCAAAGTTGATTTTCCAATAGCTTGAACTTTGATTATATCTTCGAGCTTATTAGATAGCAAGATCAAGGATTTTTCAGTCCCCATTTTTGAGTTAATAACTGTATCAGAGATAGAGCCTGGTCCAACCTAGAAAAAAATCTGACTAGCACTGTTGAACACTGTACAAAAGCTTGACAGTTTTCTCCATGGTAGAAATCTATGGGTACAAGTTTCAGTCTTTCCAATCAACGAGTACCTGTGCTCTTTCTTTTGAAGTTCAGTAACTGAATTTCTGCAGGTCGTTCACTTGTGAGAGTTGAGGAAATATATCCAATGCATTCAGAAAATATAATTAGGTTTGGGTGTTTTTGGTTGGAGGAACTGAGTTTGTAAAATACAGACAGGTTGGGGTCATTAGTAGGCTGGTAAACAAGCACTTGACTTTATCTTCAAATTTCTTCTCTTTTCTTTTGTTCCTCTTTGGAGCTTAATAATTACCTCCGCAGTTTGCTTAGAGAACATTTATGATTTCTTAACCTGTTCATTTGCTGAAAATATTTATGCATTAGTTTCATACTGAATTCTACCCTGAAATTAAAGAGTCAATGCAGCTTCACAAAATTAAGGAAGTCATTGCAGAAAAAAAACAAATAGATTTTTTTAAATACAAGTAATTTTTAATGTATTAATATGGGTAAGAGCCACTATTATTAAAAAGGAACAACTTTTGCATAACTTAAAAGGATATGAATAGTGTGTAGTTCTGAACATCACATTAGTCTTTCATAACTGAATCAATGGATATAAATTGTAGTCCATTTCTTTGTGCAGCATCAGTACGAATGGGGCCTGGTATCTTAGGGTTTCCTGGGAATACAATCATGTATGGGTCTGCTATTTGCAGACATTGGTATGAATATATTGATGTAAATGACTACAAAAGGTGCAAAACAATGGGGAATGACATGCTACATGTCACAAACTATTCAAGTCTTCTTGTGCTATTTAAGCAATTTCACTCTGTGTCCCTTGTGACATAGGGTCACATCTTTCTCCTGGATTAAGTGTACTGGCTTTAAAAAAAAAAAAAAAAAGTTTATCTAAAAGGGGACAATGGTAAGTGAATGCAGATTCTGATATATGGTGTTTGAAGTGTTTCAGTAAAATGTAAAATATTAATAGGTGAACAGTTTGCATTGACTTACAGTCAGATTACTTTGAAAAAGGTCTTCTGTCTTCTGAATTATGCCTATCCTGGATTAATTAAAATAATACACAAAAGGGTGAATACAATAAGTGCCAACAGTATTAAGTAAACTTCCCTGCTGCTCTTCTCAAGTGGAGGTAGTATGAAA
The DNA here is from genome assembly GCF_000691845.1 of Merops nubicus. Taxonomy (NCBI): domain Eukaryota; kingdom Metazoa; phylum Chordata; class Aves; order Coraciiformes; family Meropidae; genus Merops; species Merops nubicus. The sequence goes on from NW_008599771.1 coordinate 6,547, forward strand.
ACAATCTTTGTGGCATAGCTTCTTTATAAATTTCTTACAGAATAGAGACCAGACAAGACTAACTCCAAATACCGCAAAAGCTCATTTACAGTCTGTGATGTTTCCGGACAGTCTTATTCTAGAAATCATAAGAAAGTGTTAATTTAACATAAGCTTAAGCTTTCAAAATAATTTCAGTATAATCAGGGTTGCATAACATGGAATTCATTGAGGATCATTTATCATTATTTTAAAGGGAGACTAGGCAGAGATCAGAAGCTCTGATTGTCCCAGTGCCCTCCCTTTCACCCCTAGCATCAAGGTCTATTGCACATTAAGCTTCTTACAAGTCTTCGGTATTTTTCAGCTGTTGGTCTTGTTACAAATATATCTCTGCTTTGTAGCGTCACTACACACAAAGCCTGTCAGTCCTTCTCAGCGTTCATTCTGTGCACTGTGATTACAGATGCAGAGAAGAGCAAGAGAAAGATCTTGTTAATGGCTCTATTATATTCCAAAAGTGATGGCA
>NW_008599772.1:0-241 GCF_000691845.1 Merops nubicus
GTGCCACTCTGATCGGAGCCGGCAGCATCACACAACTTGTGCCCAACCGAACTAAGCCGAACCAAGCCAGCCGAGCCGAGCCAACCCGAGACGTGCAGCTGCAGCCGCCGCGCCGCTGCACCACCCCCCAGAGCTTGAACGATCCAGCTGCCGTGGCAAGCCGCAAAACCACAGAGCCGCGTCTGTGACTCACTGTTCGGCGAACCCGGACAGGCAGCCACAGCCTCCCCCGACCGCGCCA
>NW_008599772.1:255-5160 GCF_000691845.1 Merops nubicus
CGCCACCATTTTGGGACCGTTCCTCGCCAGACACCAATTCCCAGAAGGCAATGGGTCCGGAACTTCCGGCACCGTTACCCTAGGCGCCGGATTCAAGTGACTTTCAATCCTCAGTCTCCGGAAGGAGACCTCCCAGTCTCCTTTTCCCTTTTTCCTTTATTTTTTTTCCCTTTCCTCGTTACCAGAATAAATTTTGGTTTTGGACTAATATATATATACACATCTGGTCTCAACACTGATTATTGAACATGGTGAAGGAATTTAATCTGTTTCCCCCGGGAGGCGAGCCCCACGTGGGTGTCTCGACCTCAGTCCTTTTCCCCGAGTTAAAGTCACAAACAACCTGACCCGGTACCTTTTCGATACCGGATTGTGACAGTTAGGAAATATATGTATAAGTTAGTGACAAAAGTAGATGTTTAGTTACAGAATAAATGAATGGAGAGTAACTGTTTTTTTCCACTCTATAGCATTACCTCATGTTACAGTAAGTCTACCCATGTATTGTAAAATATCTCTTCTATTTGGGTGCATGTTTTAAAGCTGAGAAATTAATTAAAGGCTTCCTGTCTGTGATGTGAGCATTTCCCCTTTCAACTATGACTTATAATTAAATATTTGCATAGATTTCAGCCCTGCAAAGAGTCATGCAGACCAGTGGAGGAGCATGCTGACTTCAGATTGACCAGCACTGGGGATTTCAGTGATCAGCATTGCTTTATCCATGCAAGTCCTTAATGCAGACGAGCTTTCATAAGGAGAAAAACCTTGGAGGTTGTCATGGTAACACCACTAAGTGGAGGTCCACTTGTGACAGGAGTTTGAGTATTGTGGGCATTGCAGCACATTGTGCATGCTTTGGCACCAGCCTCACATAGGGTCTGTCTGGGAGCAGGTGCAGAAACAGAAACAGCTCTTTTCTTTATATTTCTAGCAAAAGGGAAGCTGATAACATGCCTTGGTGGGCCAGGTGTCAGCAGAAGTCCCCTTTGGGTCCTAGTGGGTTATTCAACCTCAGGGTTTTGATTACAATGGCAGCTCTACCACCCTTCACTCTCTATAGAGTTTAGGATCTGCATATAACAGTGAAGAGCAGCAGAACATTTTAATAAGAAACATATTAACATATGGAATAAACACTCCTGATTATTGAATGAAACAGAATTTTGAATGTTTTTAGGTAGATTAATAAAACACAAATTTGATTTTATTTTCTGTACTCTTTTTTTAGTTATGAAGATGGTCAAGTGGGTGATACAAGTATAAATACACAGGAACCAAGCATTCATAAAGAGATTCTTCAAGTCATTGGCAATCAAACTGCTACTGGTTAAGAGGACCACTCTTATTTAATTGATCTGATGTAGAGGGAATTTTAGCTGCGTCACAAGATGGCATCCTAGAAGCCTTCATGCACAGCTCAGGCTATGAAGGAGATGATGAAAGACCGGAGGTGAGCTTCAAGGACATGGTGCCCTTGAGCCACAGGCAGGAAGGACAAGGGTGACAGCTCAACAGCTTCTGCGCAGATCAAAGGCTTGGCAGGAACTTGCAAGCAGGGAACACCCTGGAAATGCCACAGCGCATGGACAGTGACATTTAACCTATCGGGGTTCGGGTTAGAGCGTGGCTATGCAGTATTAACCAATCTGAGTGTGTCAACTATGCGTGATCGGTCACTGAGTGTATAAATACAGCTGCCTGTGTAGATTAAAGCGGAACACTGACGAACCTTCTGTGAAGTCTGTCGTGCTTCTAGGGGCTCCCCGCACAACAATCTGATTTTGAAGCCTTCCTTGATCTCAAAGCTGGATTTTGAACTGAAGAAGATAAAAAAATGCTAATTTATTATTATTATTCTAAGCAAATTAACCCTTATGTTTTCTTACTTAGTATTTCCTATCTCATCAAAATAACTGAGATTGTATGAATTAGCAACTGTAGGGGTGCAACGTCTATTAATATACTACAGCTAATAATTAAACAGGCATTTACGTTGTTCACAATAAACAGACTTTAAAAAGGAGTTTTGTGCTGATATTTTTATATTAAACTTCAGTTGGACGTTTTAGCACTATATACTGGTATTTTAAATTTAGAACTAATTATAAGCAAGAGAGAAGACTTTATAGTGGAGCACCTATATTATGCAGGATACTTTGCAATAAGTAAAATATTCTGTATTAGCCACAATAAAGGGTTATCTGGAACGTGTCAAATTAAAGAGATTGGTTGCCTTCAGCTATCTTTGATTATTTTACACTGATGCGGCTAGGATTTAGACTCAAAGGTTAAAATGACAATACATTTTTTATTTAATGAGTGAAACAAAGCAAAAAGTAATGAATCTGATGGTGTATGTTTATTTTTCTTTATATTCTCTGGAAACGCTGTCTTTTCCATTAAGTAGCTCAGTTGCATTTTTTATTTATAAAAGCATAGCAAATACCTGGAAATCCTGAAGCTGTTAACTTCCTTTTTACAAATTTGTTTTTTATATACTAGATTTTACAGTTTCTTTAGATCAACAAGGTTCTTTAATGTTTTCATCTTAACTTCAGTGAGACTGCTCTGTTGTTAAATTTAGCCACATATGTAACAGTACCTGCTAGAATTAGGGCTTTTACATAACTGAGTTGATTGTTCGTACATCAGAAAATACAAACAAATTCAACATTTTACTGATTTTTCTCTTGGTTAAATATTTTTATTAATGTATTCCTAAGGGGGAAAAAAGCAAATCAAATCTTTCTATCCTTTAAACTAACAATTATTTTTTTAAGTGAGCATGATGGCAACACCAGTCTCCAAGGCATTAAACCACACCTTTAACTATGGAGAGCAGTTCAACTTACACATCTGTGCAATTATTTCAAGCCACCTCAGAAAGCAAAAATGAATACTCTGTTGTGGATGCTGACAGTCTGATCTGAGGTTATTTTCCACTGTTAGCTGCAATCAGCAAACTGCAGCTATTGCCTGTGAGAAAATTTACTTTCTCACACACTGAGAGCTTGAGCTTTGAGAATGGAATGATAAACACCTGATAAACAACTTTGCATCTTGGCTTTGGTGAATGTTTGGGTTCAGGGACCAATGAATGTCCCGTAGCAACTTAGTAGCCAATAAACCTGTAACACAAATGTTAATAATCCAATGAATCTATAAAAGACACTTACTGTAATAAAGTTGGTGCTATTCCTTCACCTTCTGACATTGGAGTCTATGTGTCGCCCGGACCGCCTCTACAGCGACACTCTATTATGGTATTTTCATATTAAATATACTGAAGAGCCAAATAACAGCACAACAGAGCATAGACCAGTGTTTCTTTTAAACAGAACTGCATTAGATATGTATTAATGGGTGATTCCTTCTTTCTGCACTCCCTTATTCCTTGCTGTAATTGAAGTGCCCTGCAAATAAAATAGTGTTATTTGGCCTAGGAGCACATACTTGGAGATGTATTTTAGCATTCCAGACTTATTTGCTGGGAACCTAATTTTTTTTTGTTTCACATCCAAACTTGTAAACTAAATCTAGTTTGCAAATCCCTATTTTGCTATTTAATTTGTGTTGACTTTCACTCCCATTTGGTAGTCCCCTAACTTGAGTACCACTAATTGTTATCTTTTGTGTTGGGACACGGGTTAACTTCTTGAAACAAAGAGGATTCCTGAAATTTATCTATGTAAGGACTGCCTTAGGTTGTGTAACTTCACAAAATCAGCATCATTCAGAAGGGGAGCTGAAATCCTGGACTGACCATCTAACCATAATTTGTCCTGCCATATGTGTCTGAATCACTATGTTTTGCAGAACAGAAAGGAACTAGGAAGCAAGTCTGCAAAGATATCCTACTTTCTGGGCTGATAGTCCACCACTTGGGGAGGCTTTCTCAAAAAAATAGGAGAAAAGATGACCATGAGTGAACTGGAGAAACCAAATAAGCAGTAATCTTTCCTCTCCTCTCAAGCTGCAGCAGGGTCACAAGTGAGCACCTTGAAGGAAGAAACTTAGAGTGTAGCTGTGACAGTGAGTCAACCTTGGTTTGCACAGTGGTATTGTGATACTGGCCATGCATGTTGCCATCATAATTGCAACCACTGGAAAGAGGGGGAAAACACATCTCTGCCAAATTTTAAGGCTGCTCCAAAGACTGATTTAAATGGATGAGCAGAAGGAAGGGACAGCATGGAAGAAAGCAGAGCTCTGAGGTATATAGGGAAGTCTTGCTGTTACAAGGTGCTCACTTCAGGTCCCACCTAGTGCATGGCAGGAAAAGGGACTGGGAGAGCAAAGATGCAGCATGGGGAGAGCACAGCACACAGGCAGCACCATGCCTGGGGCAGCTGGACCACCTGGAGAGATGTTACCATGTAAGGGACAGTGCAAGGACACAAGCCCAGTGTTACACAGAAACAGCAATGGAATTAAACCAAAATTAATTTGCTACACAGAAACTCAGTCATTTTTTCTCTTTAGCCAAAATATGAATGGGAAACTTCTAGGGTGTTATATTACCTGCAGGTGAACATGAGTCTACAGATCATCCCTTTAACAAAGTATTAGTTCTCATCATTTTTGAAAGATGAAGAGAGAGGTTCTTTGGGGGTCTGTTAGTCAAAAATAAATAGCCCTCCTATAGCAAACTTCAAAATTGAAGCAAAGATTTTATCACCAAGAACTGGAATGAAAAAGCCTGAGGAGGAGATTTTCTTTGAATTATTGGTAGTTTTTCAAAACTACCACCCTGGTAGTTTTATCCAAGGGTAGAAGTTGCATATTGGCAAATTCTTCCAAATACTCAGATTTGCATGGATTTCAGGGAATGAAAAATAAAAAGCCAGGCTGTGCCAAACAGCATTTCTTTATCAGTTAATTTTATTATGCCTTTTGTGACAA
>NW_008599773.1:0-11619 GCF_000691845.1 Merops nubicus
CTAAAGGATTCTATGATTCTAAATGCAAAATAATTGCTTTGAACAGATAATTTGACCCTGTAGTTAATTTTCCCATGAGATTTATGAAACAGGACACTTGACAATCTTGCCTTTTCATCCTGGGGAAATGTAATTGATATAGCTTAATGTATTGTTTGATACAGTTCTCTGAAAATATAGTGATTTCCTGAAATCCTCACAATCATATTTCCTATTTTTTGTATTTTTATTGTTGTTTAGAACCAAACAAATCCCTTATTCTTGCTGCACAGAGATTGTTGAAACTCTTAGCTTGGGGTCCGGGTTTTGGCTGAACTGGACACCCAGCTATTTTGGGGATTAATTCATCAGTCTGCATATCATCACCAGTGGAAATGAACTTCATTGGCAATGGGACCATGTGATAGATGTGGACACTACAGTCACCACTACCTACTTGTAGGTAAATGTGGGTGTAGAAGTCTTAGGAGACCTTTTTAATTCCCAGGGTGTGTCACAGATTTTTGTGGTTATGGCCATCTTTGAATCTATGCAGGACAAGGACATACTCTTCAACATTACCATTATTGTTCAGGTGTTGGCATACACCGTGCTAGCTTTTTGGCCCAAACCAGGTAATAGGGCCCCACACGATGAGAGAGCATGGTCTAGGGGGCAGAATGGCCTCCATATTAGTGTGAGTATGCCATCTTTTTTTGGGTAGAAGTGTTTATCTGTACGAGATGTGCCAGTTGTCTCAGAGAATGGGTTTGTCACCTACCATAGGGGCTTTTGTCATCTGCAAACAGGGGTCCAGCATCCTTTGTCTCCTCTGGGAACACTGCCCCAGTCATGGGATAGATAACCTTCCCTCTGCTTTAAAAATTAGCTTTATGAATCTGCCAAAATGTTGAGAAAGCGCCTTAATTCCTGCCTAATATCATGGTAATAATCTTCTAACTAAATATTTTAATGTTGTTATCAGGTTAGAACTGAATCTCTGTTAGAGCAGCAATGACTTTATGAATTTTGGTCAATAGAGACTTAATTTTGTTTGTGTCCTAATGTGATACATCAAGACATATTAGTAAGACACTAGGGTTCATACAGGTGCTATTTGCACAGGTAAGTCATTCACTGATATATTTTCCCCTTGATTTGGGAAGCTTGTGCTTCCATGTCTGTCTGGAAAGACCTGATGAGACTTGTATGGGGTTTGTATGGCAAGGTTTTGGTAACAGGGAGACTGCAGGGGTGGCATCTGTGAGAAGCTGCTTGAAAGCTCCTATATATCCAATAGAGTCAATGCCAGCGAGCTCAGAAACATATTTGCCACTGGCCAAAGTCAAACCAATTAACAACAGTGGTAGCACCTCTGGAATTACACTTAAGAAGGAGGGAAAACTGCTACTCCACAGCAGCTGGGGAAGACAAGTGAAAGTATGTGAAAGGATCAGCTCTACAGACACCAAGGTCAGTGAAGTAGGAGGGAGGGGAAGTGCTCCAGATGTCAAAGCAGAGATTTCCCTGCAGCCTGCGGTGATTCTCATGGTGAGGCAAGCTGTCCCCTTGCAGCCCATCAAGGACCATGGTGGAGCAGATATCAACACTGCAACCTGTGGAGGACCCCACACCAGAGGAGGTGGATGTGCCTTGAAGGAAGCTGTGACCCATGGGAAACCTGCATGGGAGCAGGCTCCTGACAGGACCTGTGATTCTGGGAAGAGGAGCTCATGCTGGAACAGGTTTGCTGGCAGGACTAGGGACCCTATGGGGGCATCCACATTGCAGCAGTTCTTGAACAACTACGGGCCATGGGAAGGACGCACACTGTAAAAGATCATGAAAGACTGTATCTTATGGGAGGGATGCATGCTGGAGCAGGACAAGAGTGAGGAGCAGAGAGGAAGAGTTAGGGACTGACCATAAACGTCATTCCCCATCCCCTTGCACTGCACAGGGAGTGGAGGTAGCAGAGTTCGGAGTGATGTTTAGCCTGAGAAGGAATGGAAGTAAGGTGGGTTTAGATATCTCATTATCCTACTCACTTATTAATTGGCAATAAACTCATATTTATTTCTCCTGTTTTGCTTGTGACAGTAATTGATGAGTGATCTCCCTGTCCTTATCTCAACCCATGAGTATTTTCTCACATTTTCTCCCCGTCTTTTTGAGAAGGTGGATGATAAAGCAGCTTGCTTGGCACCTGGTGGTCAGCCAAGGTCAACCCAACACAAGTCTGGAGTAAGATATTTGAGACATTACTAGAAGGCAATAATTATGAAAAGGTATATAGAAAGATCACAAATCATGATGATCACAAATTTTGCCAGTAGTCATCAGTCTTCTTTTGAACTATCATTCTTGAACAATCTAATCAATTGTTCTCTCCCTTTCACTGTTTTCCTTCTCTTTGGTCTTTTTTATTTTTTTTTTTTCTTTTTAAAGCTTGATGGTATAAGCAGCTGTTATATGATTTAATACATCCTCATGCATAGCTGGACAATAAGCTACAGTATTGTATGCAGGTAATAAAGCTGATTCAGACAAGCAATTTTGAATAGCAGATGCTATCTGGAACTCCAGCTTGGCTAACTTATCTGCTCAGAAATTAAATTTTATAAAATTATTTATTGGCAATCTCCTCTAACAAAACAAAACAAAATTGACATAGTTTCTTTCTTTCTCCAGTATACTATGGAATTAGGAAACTGTGCATATTTTTTATCCTTTTGGAAAACCAATCCAAAAAATGTTTTCTATAGAAAATGTAGATTTTTCTGCAATGCATTTTAACTTGATGCCTGAAGTTCAAATATTGAGTTAAATAAAATTGATTACTTTCTCAGCTGGGAATTGGCCATATTCTTTAGATCCTTTGGTGATTTTTATGTTAGTAAAAGGTGACCTACAAAACAATTGCCAAAGATTAAAAAGAAAAAACAACCACAGACAAACCATAAACTAGCAATCCAACCAGGATAGCAAATAGGAAAAGTAAATTATAAAAAATAAAATAATAAACGAACGGAGTTTAACCGATTGTAAATTAATTTGTCAGGCTGTGGTAACAGTCTAGAAAGCAATGCTCAGATTTTTTTTTTCAGAAAATTTAAGTGGCCCTTGAATTTAAAAAGTTTGAGAAACACTTCTCTAAGAGGTTGAATAGTGAGATTATAAATACACTCTAGCACTGATTAATGGCTGTCTTTCAAAGTGTTAACTAGCTGATTCAGAAACTGCATTTCACAAAGATCTCAAGTTCTGATGCATTTCAGCTTTGTTTTGACTCCTTACAAGCAATTTTTACTTTTGCCGCGAGTCATTAGCTAATGGCAGGTCTCTACATCCTCTGTCCCTCATATACACAAGGAAGAGTGAAAAGACTAAGATTATCTGAAGAAAACAATTACATGGAATAATTCTTCTGAAAGACTGATGAGTATTTCTAGACCTTGGTCAGAACTGATAGAAATGGCAGTTTGGTGAAGTTCCCACCAGCTGGAAAAGGGGAAACATAACCCCCATTTTCAAAAAGGGAAAAAAGGAAGACACGGGCGACTACAGGGCAGTCAGTCTCACTCTGTTGCCAGAAAGACCATGGAGAAGATCTTCCTGAGGGCTCTGCTAAGACAAATGGAAATTGAAGATGTGATCGGTGGCAACCAACATGGCTTCACCAAGGGCAAATCATCCCTAACAGATTTAGTCACCTTTTACAATGGAGCTATGTCAGTGGATAAGGGGAAAGTAACTGATGTCATCTATCTGGACTTGTGCAAACCATTCAACACTGTCTTGCACAACACCCTGATATCTAAATTGGAAAGACATGAATTTGATGGATGGACTGTCGGGAAGAGGTCCAGAGAAACGAGGCATACTCCATAGGGGTTTACAGTCGAATCCCCTTATTGCAAAGTAATAACAGCCTTTTATAGTAGACAAGAGACAGCCTCCTGAACACTATAGGTTAACGAGCCTATTCACATGCCTAAGCTGAACCACAGATTGGTAAAAATCACTGTCCATCCACTCTGCCAGCCTTTATGCAACTCATAGAATTGTTGTACTTTTCTTTGACAATGTTTAACATTCCTGTCCGGGCAAACGGGACAAGATAATTTAGAATTATCCTCTAAATGTTTTGGTACTCTCCTGCTTCAAGGTCACTTCACGGACTTTCTCAGTCCTACAAGAAACTGAGGCCTGTACTGATTGTTCATGCTAAGCAAAACATATCACCACCCTCTGTAAGTCACGATTCCACAATGGACCACACTGTGGATTATGAATTGGCTGTATGTTGCACTCAAAGAGTTGCAGTCGACGGTTCGATGTCTAAGTGGAGACCAGTGATAGGTGGTGTTCCTCTGGGATCAGGACTGGGACTAGTGCCATTTACCATCTTTATTGGTGACATGGACAATGGGATTGAGTTCACCTTCAGAAAGTCTGTAGAAGGCACCAAGCTGTGTGGTGCAGCTGACATGCAGGAGGGAAAGGGGTACCATCCAGAAGGACCTTGACAGGCTTGAGAAGTGTCAGCCTCATAAAGTTCAATGGGGCCAAGTGCAAGGTCCCGCACCTGGGTTAGGGCAATTCTAAGCACAAATACAGGCTGTGCAAAATGTGAATTGAAAGCAGTCCTGAGGAGAAAGACTTGGGGGTACTGATTGATGAAAAGCTTAACAAGAGCCAACAACGTGCAAGTGCAGCCCAGAAAGCCAACTGTATCCTGGGCTGCATCAAAAGAAGCGTGGCTAGATCAAGTGAGGTGATTCTCTTGCTCTACTCCACTCTCCTGAGATCCCACCTGGAGTACTGTGTCCAGTTCTGGAGTACCCAGCACAAGAAAGACATGCACCTGTTGGAGCAGGTCCAGAAGAGGGACACAAAGATGATCAGGGGACAGGAATACCTCTTCTATGAGGATGAGCTGAGAGAGTTAAAGTTGTTCAACCTGGAGAAGAGAAGGCTCTGGGGATACCTTACTGAAACCTTCCAGTATCTGAAGGGGGTCTGCAAGAAAGCTGGGGGGAACTTTTTACAAGGGCTTGTACTGATAGGACAATAGATAATGGGTTCACACTGGAAGATGGTAGATTTAGATTAGATGTAAGGAAGAAGTTTGTCACTGTGAGTGTGGTGAGACACCGAAATAGGTTTGCCTGGGTAAGCTGTGGATGCTCCCTCACTAGATGTGTGCAATACCAGGCTGGATGGGGCCTTGAGCAACATGGTATCGTGGGAGGTGTCCCTGTCCATGGCAGGGCATTTGGAAATAGATGGTCTTTAAGGTCTATGATACTATCAAGTGACTTTGTTTTGAGTTTGGAGAGAAAAGTAGTCTTTGGCAGATTGTGGTGAATAGCTCCCAAGTGTAGCTCAGGTCCAAAGTCAATCAGCTGTGCACATTCAGCAGGGAGTTCACCTACCAAGGGCCGTGTTTAGCAGCTTAGTTTGCTCTACGTTACAAGCTGAAAAGATTAAATTTATTCATTTTGCAACTCCAAGTTTGTTATATGGCTTAAATTGTTGATTCTAGTAGGTATTCACATTTTTAGGAAGAAGTCAGAATTATAGTGACTACTATCAAAAAGTCAGCCTTTGGAAACATTTACTAAATCGTGATATTTGGGATACTATAATGTTTCTTGGCCCTTTGAAAAAGAAATAACTGTTGTAGCACAGGTACTGTGGTGAAGAAATTTTTGGTAAAGGCCAGTTTATTTCTTTTTTTAAATAGTAACCACAATGGCCAATAATTACAGACAGTGAAATAATGGGATTGCTGTACTGAGTTTTTTATTTGCTCCAGGATAAAACTGTTAATTTTATACTGTCATTTACTGTATATAAAAATATATTAAATACCCTGCCATCAACAGCTCAAGATTAGTTTGAAGAATGAACTGTATTACCAGTCCTTTTCTTCTGAAGAATTGAAAGCAGATATTATTGACAACTTAGTTTCTTGATGTGATGAATTCAGAAAAGTTTTCTATTTTAATTGTTCATTTCCCAAGTGACAGCCTGTAGCATTTTGCAAGATGTGTGTGGGCAGGACCTTCTCAGCCCTGCAGCTTGCAGTGGGATCTGCCATTACACATACCTTCCTCAGCTCCTCACGGATTTTTATGCATCAGGATGAACTGAATAACCATGGTAATCACAAATGTCTGACCTTGAACACTCCTGGGGCTTGGGCAGCACCTTATTGGAGCTAAAGCAATGTAGTATGTTTGCCATTAGGTTTACTAATGTTTTAGTAAAGTCTTTGTCCTTAAAACCAGTAGTCTATAGACATCTTGTTTGCTCTTCAATCAAATTATTCTGATATAAAATTGCAGTAAATTAAAGATGAAGGCCTATGATTCATTATTGGTATTGTATAATAATGTAACTATGCTACATTTTCTTCATCTGTAACCCAAATCATTCAAAATAGCATTTTTTAAAATCAGTATTTATCTTCAAAGAAGGTGATAAGGAGACAGTGTTACTTATTTTAGGGGTAACACTAAAATGTAGTGGTAACACATTGAGTGCAACCTAATTTTAGTGATATTAAAGAAATCCAAAAGAACAGCTTATAGCTTAATTTGTTTCATTCAAGGCAGCTGCCTTATACAGAATGATCATATATGCCAATATTTTGTACACTTCAGAAAACAATTTTGTATTGTAAAGGAAAAAGGTTTCAATGAGGGACTTTTTTTTTTTTTTTTTTTCTGAAACTGTTTTTCAATTATTTCTCTGCAGTACCAGACTTTTTTGGAAGGTGTGCCATGAACAAAATCTCACTGTGGGGCAAAAGGAGTAAAGGCACAGTGGGAAGTAGTGTGCCTGAATGATCTTGTTTAATAGCTATGAGAGAAGATCTGTGCATTGAATATCAAGCTACAGTATAACACCTTTCCTAGCATAAGTATTTTATAGGTTTGGCTCAAACAAGATAGACTATTTTATAATCAGCTGTGCAAACATGTAAGTGGAATGTATATTGAAACAATACACTCTGATTTCAACCATTATTGCTTTCATAGTATTGTATCTACTTCATATGCTCAGCCCTATGGACACTGTGTGGATTTGTGGTCATCAGTGGAACATTTTTAACACAGTGTAGATTACAAACTCAGATCCTGGTAGATACTAATGGGTGTTGTGGTTTGAGGCTTGGAATGGGGTCGTGACCTTCCAGCAACTGGGAGGACCCCAGGTGGGTGTGAAACCATTGTATTCCCTCCCCTTCCCACACACACTCTGATAAGAGGCAGGGAGTGGTTTCTTATTTCACTCCTGCCTTGGAGCTCAGAGGGGAAAGTTGTCCTTTCACTCCGTGGGACCCTGGAACCATTTCTGAGGGTTTTGTATATTTTATCTTTTGTATTATTCCCCTAATCTTTGTATATATAATTTTCCTTACCTCCCTTTTTCGTTTTCTGTTCCTTGTTGAACAATATACTTCATTTTTTTTTAAAGTGTCTCTCTCTCTCTCTCGGGGATGGGGGAGAGGCGAGTACCTAGTTCTGTTCCGTGTGGGTCCTGCCCTGAACCCCTTTTTACACGGAACCAGGACAATGGGCCTCATGTACAGCTGTCTCACAGGCCACTTTAAGAGACTGTTCCTCTGATGGCCGTGAGATACAGTGTGATAGAAGCAGCAAGCCAAGTAGTCATAACTCTCCATGATGTTTGAATTTCTTAACCTCACCTGAGAATCAGGAAAGTCCTGTTGCATAAGAATTTTTGATGACCTGTGTGCTGTTTTATCCTTCTACCAGGAAATATTAAAATATTTTACTAAAAAGATTTACTCTCATGGTTTATTTCCCACGGCAGTGATAATATAACCTCCTTTTCACCTACCTCATCTCAGATGAATTTCTTTCTAGCCATCAAGGGACACATATACAGACGCTTATTCTTAAAGGTTATTTTTAGTTGGAGTATTTCTATAAGATTTCTTTATGCCTTTTGCTACTGTCATTGCCCATGTGTAGTAAATGGCAGGCCAGTTATCCCTCTGCCACCCACGGAAAACTCTTGGGATATTAGTTTTACTTTTTTACTGCATTTGAGAGCTCATTTCTCATCATCGCGGTATAATGCCACCATAAAATCATGCTTAGCAAGGCCTGTCAAATAAAAATAGCCAATGCTGAATTTATTCAAATATGGTATTGAGCAAGTACATTTTGCTTCTGAATGAGAAGAATCACCCAGTAGAAATTGTGCATAAAATATATTTTCCTAATAACAAAATATTAATTCTAATAAAAAATTTAGAAAGAGAGTTTTGGGGTTTTTTTTTTTTTTTGCTCAAGAGTTTAACATAGTAAAGTTTTGCATCAGTTGGAGAGTAAAACTGCCAAAAAGTCTCTTTTTTTTCAGCTATGCATTTGTCACAGTGTGGCAAGACCAGCAATAATAAAAAGTCATTCTCTATTTCTCTGTACTTTCCTGCAATTCCCTCCCCAGACCAGTGCCTCAGAATGGAATGGAGAAAGAAGAGGCTCCCTCAGTGGCTCTCCAGACAGATTTTCAAAGGGCTCAGCCCTGCTGCAGCTCTGCACAAAACACCATCAATTGAGATTAGAGAGCTTCTTCTTATATGATAACACTTGATTTTATTTTAAGGTGGAAGAGATCAGAACCACGGGGTGCCACACTCATGAATTTATTCTCCAGTGGTTTTGAACACTGGTGTTGAAAAGACACAGAAGTTACAGCGTATGATCCTCAAGCATATCTTTCTGCAGTTCAGTCTTAATTTACTGGCAGAAATAGATGCAACCACCCACTTCTTGCCTTCTCTGCTCAGTATCATTTCTCCTTTGTTCTATTAATTGAATTTCTCTTTTATTGTGTTGCTTCTTTTGTTTAGGGATCCTGTCCCACACATCCCCACAGGTTTTACCACACTCTTTATTACACTCTTCATTACATCTGCTTGCAACCTCATGAGCTGATGGAGTGATTTTAAGGGAGACTGGAACGATGTCAGATCAGAAAAGAAAAGAGAACAGTGGTGTAGCAAGGTGAGTAGACTAAGCCGCAATAAAACAAACAGAAAGTAAATTTCTCTGAGGGTTTACTTCACATCTGTTAAAAGGAACACTTTTAAAAGTGGGCAGTCCTTATTCATTGTTCTTTCTTTTAGCATACAGCTCCTTCAAGTAATTTGGTTACCATAGACATGCTGTTGATCAACTTCATAATCTTAAAGGAGGTTAACTAGATCGAGATGGAAAAAATACCACATATTTTCCAAAGAACAGACAAAGTTATTTCCCTTGAAAAAGCATATTTTTTCTCTTTTTTTGTTTACAAAAAAAAAATCAGCAAATCGAACAAGAACTTATTTTTCACACTAAAAGAAAAAAAACAAAACAACATAAAAAAATAATTTTAATAAAAATGTCTGCTGAAGTTTCTTTAACTACCTAAAAATTAAAATCCTAAGAAAAAATATAGGCCTCTTGTGAGGCCTATAATCCACTGAGATGATAATGATCTTTAAAACATTGTTTTCATGAATGGAGTTTAGCTAGACATTGTGTCATTGGTTCATTGTAATTTCATTATGTGTCAGAAACTTAACTCCTGGGGGAGCTTCAGATGCAGCGTGGTCATGTAGCACAATTCAGCTTTTTGTACACAAGTATATTGCACAAAAGTGTAGAGTAAGCCATGCACAAACCTCCTTCATTATAGCAACTGGCTATCATTGCAGTCATTTTAAGATGACATGCCAAATTCTTACTCTGTGTACCTCTTCTTTAACATAGCCTTGATGTGTCATTAAATGCTGCTGAAAAGACAGCAATATAAAGCAAAAATATTGGAACAAGTGAAAATCTACTTGTCATGGTTACAGGGGCTGGGAGCAGTTTATCCTTATGTGGGTAGAACCAAAACTGTGTATTCTATACTCTCTATGTCAGTGCTCATGGGCTGTTAAGAAAATCATGGGTAGCAGCTGCCCAGGACAGACCTCACACCCCAGACTATAACAGATAAGGCAAGAGGTTCAAAGTCAGGGGAGATGTTAACACCTTCCCCCCCAGCAGGAGGAGTCCTCCCTGTTAATGGGCCCATCCATGACTCGCTCCATGACTCATACAGAACTCCCCCCAGGAGCTATTTCTGTTTAATGGACCATCAAGGACCCACTGCATGACTCATAGACTGATATCAACCCATTGTGAGATGCTCCACCCAGGGGGAGGAGCCAAGTGCTCCCACCTGGATATAAACTGGGGTTCAGGACAGCACAGGGGGCCTTACCCACTGGATTTCCAGAGGACAAGAGCTACCAGATCTTTTCTACGAGACCACTGTTTCATCTGGACTGCTACCACCACCCTAACTACAGAGTATCAGGTTGTATTCTGACTCTGTTTGTGGTTTTCCTTTGTATTATTGCTTTTTATTTTTTTTTTTTCATATTACATTGTATTTCTGACTTGGAGTCTCTCACTGGTTTGTTTTCAAACCATTACACTACTGTAGTTTTTCCCCATTCCTAGATACCACCTAGACTACTATAAGATCAGGGCTCTGTGTGACTTGGGACAAGGACTGTGGGAAAGGTAAGAAATTGTGGTTTTTTTTCTTCTCGCATCATGCTTTATTTGGCTTTTAATACAAACCACACTGCTTAGGAGTAACAAAGCTGCAGAGACCCACACAGTGACTGTTCTCTCTGATGTGTGTGTTTTTCCACATATGCAGACAACTAAAAAATCTCAGTCACTCACCATCCAAACAGTTCTAAATAGTATACCAGCTGTCCTTTCTAAGGAATAGCCATATCTTCGCTTCCTGTGTAAAGGAAGATATTCTTCAGTGGGAATTCATGGAGGTATTTAGTTCCTGTGCAGAGAAAATCTGTTTAAATGTAATGTAATAAAAAGCATGTTAGCTCTGCAAGAGCAGACGTTCTGTCTGCAATAGAGCTTATAAAAGAAGTGTGTTACAGCAAGCCAACAGGTCCTTCTGGCTATGGAGAAGCCAGATACAAAAATCTTTCTACATCAGATTGAGAATAGATATTTACAAAGCCTTCAGCTGAATTCAAGGTGCTATAAGTCCATTAGACAGAGGGTACTTCAGAGAAGAACAATGAATATTTCTAACAGACACCTGGAAAATCTGAGGTCTGGATTTTGTTTACAAATGGCTCCTTTTGGAAGGGGTGCCTTAGAGAAGAGTATTCTATGGATTAAAGGGAGAAAAGGACTGGATAGCAGGATTTAACCTGAGCAGATTCACAGACCAAAGCAACCTCTATTATATTCTGCATCTGCAGTACTCATAAAAGAATATTCAGCTCTATGTTTCATCAGATTTCACAACCTGCCACTGACTGTTGTTCAATTCTTACCATGGGTAAACCTAGGATAACGAAGGGAAATATATCAGAGCTGAATGTTTGTTTGACTACATCAGAGTTTAAAACTAATCCCTGCAGACTCACATATTCTTAATTTTCTGTTTATGTTTTAGGAATAAATTGCAGTAAAAATAGCAACATAACAATATACTGACATGTATAGAATACAACAGGCTAAATAAGTGAAAGGGAATAATGCATATGGCATATTTTAGATTAACCAGGAACGGTTCAGC
>NW_008599773.1:11650-13694 GCF_000691845.1 Merops nubicus
TTCTATTTTATATAAAATGTTACATTACTTTTGAAATTATAAAATTAAGCAAAAGGTGCTATAAAGCTGTATTTTCAGATTATGTCTCTTGACAAATTACAAGTCACCTCTTTTTCAGATCATTTGTGGGTTAAGCTGGTTTTGTTTTATAATACACAATGTAAGACAATGGAGAGCTAGATTACACTGAAGGTGATGAAAATGTTTTCTCTTGTACATGTAAGGCAGGACCAATTCAGATATAAAATCAGAAAGAATTGTTGTTTTGTTTTCCTGTATAATGCACACCATAACACATAACTGAATTATTATTCACTTAATACTTGATGCACTTTTGAAAAACATTGACTTTGTTTAAAAGTTTTCACTACTCAGTAACCCACTGTATCTCTTCAGAAAGCCATTCCATTGGTTAATCATACTGTGACACAAAGTAGACAAAATAAGAGCAGGTGACCTCTTTCTGCATTTATGTTTGTTAACCTCCCAGCCACCAGAAGTTGTATTTTTTCTGAATCATTGTAGAACTTACAGCTGCCATATATTTCTTCCCTAAACAGGTGTTTGCAGACTCTAAGCCACCCCTTAGCTTTTTCTTTGCTAACTACCACATTTAACTAAGGATTATCTGTAAAAACACAAGAAAACCCTGTGTTTCTGAACAGACATGCTGTTATAAGTTAGTGCATGTTACATTCAGGGAAATTTGCTCCAGCTACATCTAAGCAAGCACCTTCCTTCCTTCCTAGGGCCATATACTGAGTTGTGTAACACCCAGCCTGAGATCATTCATATGCACAAATTAGTTGCAGTTTATGTGAGCTCACTCTTTATGAATAGGTTTGGGTATAAGATACATGTGTGAAAACACTATAATTATACTGACCACTGTAGTGTTTCTATAATTTGCATTTTATACTGAACAAGTATAGGGTATACATTAAAAAAAAAGTCCCATATTATCCATATCACCATTTGTTGTCCAATTTAATTCTTACTACAGCTCCTTTAATTTCCTGTGGAAAGAGTATTTTCTACCTGATGCAGCATTTTTTCCTCCAGTTTAGGACTGAAACATTCAGCAAACCACTGTCAAATAGTGGTCTCATAATTGTTCTTAGACTTGTGAAACCAATGCTTTTCAACAGCAAAAGCGAGAAAGTTCATGTGAAGAATAAATATGCACATTTTCTCCCTATCCCCAGGTATGAAACTCATTAAATTTATTCAAACTTCAGAGATTCAGACTTTTCAGGTCTCTGATCCATTCCTCTGTCTTTGCCAGGTGAGGACCTAATATTATTTTTCCCTTACTAGAAAAAGTGTCCCCTGCAATGTTTTGGAATTGCCCTGTCCTTACATCTTCTTCAGTAGATATAGAAGTGTCAGACAATACTGAACAAAATGGGTTCTAGTTTCACTGTTAACTATTCTCTCCATTTCATTTTATAAAAACAATGTTGTAATGAGACATAACACTTTGCCAGTTAGTGGTCACGGTGATCATAGAATGGGACAAAAGGGTAAAAAGGAGGACAGGAGCAACTACCAGTCAGCCTTACTTCCGTGCCCAGTAAGATCATGGAGCAGATCCTGCTGGAAGACATGTCTAAACATAGAAGACAGATTGGTGATTAGAGACAGCCAACATGACATTACCAATGGCAAACTGTACCTGACTAATCTAGTGGCCTTCCACATTGCAGCAATTGCATCAGTGGAGAAGGGAAGAGATATGAATGTCATCTACCTAACACTTCTGATAGAGTGCCCCACAACACTCTGGCCACTAAATTGAAGAGATATGGGTTTAACAGATGGATTTTAAATGACTGTTAGATGGACAAGGAACTAGATGGATGGCTACATCCAAAGATGGCTCAATGTACAAGTAGAAACCAGTATGAGTAGTGATCCTCAGGGGTCCTACCAGTACCAAAACTATTTAATATCTTCATCAACAACAGAGATGATGGATGTCCTGGTTCGGCTCAAATAGGGTTGGTTCTTCACCTGCAGCTGGGCGGGAGCTGCAGCTGGGCAG
>NW_008599774.1:0-13521 GCF_000691845.1 Merops nubicus
CCCCAGAGAGAAATTACAACCACCGCCAGGACCACGGTTGGTTCCAGCACCACAGCCACACCAACAACAGCCTCTACCATCATCACTACAACTAGAACATCTCCCCTTCCCACTGAGGGCACAACCACCATCATCACAACCACACCAGCCGTGCCCACCTCAGCCAGCAGCACAGCCAGCACCTCCACAACCACCACAGCAAGCACCACAGCATCTACAGCTGGTCCAAAACAAGCTGAAACCTCCACGGTGCTAACCCAGTCTCCAACATCACCCACCACTGCCTCCACTGCCCACAGACCAAAAGCAGAAACCACCACTGGCACCACTGTTCTGCCCAGCACAACTGCCCCACCAACAACACCCACAACCATCAGCACAACCACCAGCAGGGCCAGCACAACCAGAACATCTCCGCCTCTCACAGAGGGCACAACCACCATCAGCACAACCACACCGATCGTGCCCACCTCAGCCAGCAGCACTGCCAGCACCTCCACAACCACCACAGCAAGCACCACAACATCTACAGCTGGTCCAAAACAAGCTGAAACCTCCACGGTGCTAACCCAGGCTCCAACATCACCCACCACTGCATCCACTGCCCACAGACCAAAAGCAGAGACCACCACAACAACAACAACAACACCCACACCCATCAGCACAACCACTGGGACATCTCTTCCTCCCACTGAGGGCACAACCACCATCATCACAACCACACCAGCCGTGCCCACCTCAGCCAGCAGCACTGCCACAACCACCACAGCAAGCACCACAACATCTACAGCTGGTCCTAAAGAAGCTGAAACCTCCACGGTGCTAACCCAGGCTCCAACGTCACCCACCACCGCCTCCACTGCCCACAGACCAAAAGCAGAAACCACCACTGGCACCAACCTTCTGCTCAGCACCACGAGCAGCCCAGGTACTTTATTGTCTATCTCTGGAAAGTCAAAACCCAGATATTTCATCAGAGCCACGTTGCCATCCTTGTATTCTGTGTCTTCTTCCACTTATTTGTAGTTCTTTCAACA
Organism: Merops nubicus; assembly: GCF_000691845.1. Classification (NCBI taxonomy): domain Eukaryota; kingdom Metazoa; phylum Chordata; class Aves; order Coraciiformes; family Meropidae; genus Merops; species Merops nubicus. Next base: position 1,038 of record NW_008599774.1, read on the forward strand.
TACAAACCACTTTTTCCTCTGTCTGTCCCTCTGCCACTCCTGTCTGTGTTATACAAGGCTGTGAGTGGACCCCATCACTTGACATTGCTTTTCCTGAGGCTCAAGGGAAGACAGTTTTGATTTCAAAGCTTTAGAACATTAAAGCTGAATGTCATAGGATTTGCCCAATCCCCCGTGATGTTTAGAGTAGAGCTAAATGGTTTCCACAACCTCCACACAGCCATAGGTCAAATAGTTCATGGCAACTCCAACTAAATTGTTGGCTTGATTTGCCACAATGTTGAACAGACCTTTAAGTGTTAAATTTGTGGGATTAAAACCTTGTGCTGCCAAATAAAATATGTCTCATACTCAACAGTAGCTACAACCAGAACATCACCATCAAGTCCTGCGACCACCACCACTGCTGCCATCTCCAGCTCTTCCCCCAGCACCCCCGTCACAACAGCAGCGAGCACATACGTGACACCCCCCAGAACATCTCCATGTTTTTGTCATGTGTTTGGTGAATTCTTTTCTCCTGGTAAGTGTCTTGTTTTATGGTTCTTCATTTTTTTCCCAAGCAATATAAACCCTCAGTAATCTATTCAGTTAGATGCTTTTCAATGGTTGTCTTTAAGTGGAACTTTTTAGACACTAATACACTTGATATTTTCTACAATATCTTCTTTCTTGTTTTATTTTTTTTCTGTAAGTATCTTCATTGGTCTTTTAACTTCTGCTCCAATTTTCCTCTACAGGGGAAGTGGTCTACAACAGGACAGACAGGGCTGGCTGTAATTTTTATGCACTTTGCAGCAAGGACTGTGAAATTGAGGCATTCCGGGGGCCGTGTCCTTTGACAACCCCTTCCACTCCAGCCACCTCAGAAACTACAACAGAAGCCACCCCAGAGACTACAACACAAGCTGCCTCATCCACAGAACGTGTGTTTTCTTCTGCCTCACCAACCACGCCAACATCCCTCACAACTTCAGCAGAAAGAGACTGCACTGATGTCAATCCTCCACGAAAGGTGGTTCCCCTGTTATTTTCTAATATATCACTGCTGTAATACCAGCCCAATTTCTGGCTTCCAACAGCCAATTAAAATCAGCTTCTGTATGTTCCAGTAGCAAAGTTGGTTATGGGCTAGATATAAGGAAGACTTTTTTTATGCTGAGGGTGGTTGCCCAGAGAGGTGGTCGCTGCCCCATCCCTGGAACCATTCCAGGTGAGGTTGGATGGAGCTCTGAGCAACCTGCTCTAGCTGCAGATGTCCCTGCTCAGTGCAGGGGGTTGGACTGGATGACTTTGAAAGGTCCCTTCCAACCCAAACCAAGCTGTGATTCTACATTACAACAGTGCACAGTTCTTCAGCCTGGCCTTACCAGGCTTTTAGGTCATCTGGAGTTTGGAAAGCTCACTAATACCATGGCAGAGACTTTTTAAAAAAACAAATAAACCCAACATTTAAATGTGCTAGACATAAGTAGAGCAGCTATGAAAGTGTTAAAATCTCTTTCTTTCTATGCAGAAGAAAATTCTGTGGTTGTTCTCAGCTTGCCTGCTCTTAAGGCCTGAAATCACATGCTGAGAAAATTCTAATTTGAACTCCCAGTTTTGAGAGTCTACCTCAAGTTGAAGCAGAAAGACTCGGGGGAGGGAGCACTTAACAATAAATCATTTACATATTTTCACAGCCTGGAGAGAGCTGGAGAAGCGACTGCCAGGAGTGTGTCTGTGACCCCCTCACTGCTACCACACAATGCCAGCCACTCCCATGCCAAAAAAATGAGACACAAAATTGTGACCCAGGATTTATCTCCGTGCCTGTCCTACCACCAAAAGACCCATGTTGTCCTGAATTTGAATGTCGTAAGTATACAAAAATGCATATTTTAATATGTATATAAACACCATAAATACTTTGTATGTGTATAAATATACACTCTAGGAAATTATATTTGTACTTCTTTAATATCTAAGTTCTTCATCTATCACAATAACAGCAAGACCTTCCTGAATCATTCTGATTCAGTGAATATGCATTTTTTTTTAGGTATGCATTAGAAGGTTATTTAGAAACAAAAAGTTGTTTTCAACGAAGTTTTCTAAGAGAATTGGAATGGGTGGAAGAGCAGGTCCTTCAGGTGGTCAGTGTAGCTCAACTATCCCCATATCTGTATTCATAAGAGTTATTAATTCATTTTATTGTTATTAATTGGAGCACATTAACATTAGTTTAGCTGTAGCTAAGGTGCATGAACATAGAATAAGCCAGAAGGAAGCTAAACAGTTAACTACAAAAGCAAGTAATACAAAGTCATAATACAAAGTGAATTGTGATCAATAACTGTATTGTCAATGTATGAAAAATAATTATGCTTACCCTGTTGTTGAATGCTCACTTAAAACACTTAAAAAAAAGAGTTATGTTTATAGATATATAATTTTTATGTACATATATTTTTATACACCTATATTTATATTAAGGGATAAAAAGAAAAAGGTAGCCATAAATTAAGCCCAAAAGATGAAGGTCAAAATAAAGGAACAGCTGAGTTGGAAGCAGTTTTGTTGAAGACATGAGTGGGCTCTGCCACGTTGGCAGATTATTTATACAGTCCCAACACCTTTTCTCCACTCAGAGTCAACTTTCCACCCAAGCCATCTGCTGAGAGGCCATCAAGAACCAGTAACAAGGGCACCTTTGAAGGTTTCTGGGTTTCTAGGTTTCAAAGAGGAAACAACTAATTTAATTTCAAGTGAACCTGATATCGAAAGGGTGAAAAAGGGATTTTTTTATGCATAGCTTGAGTTTGAAGCCATTCCTCCCCAACTCTTCCAGCTGATTTCAAAAAAGAAACAACACCCAGCTGTAGTAAATACAAGGTCTAAGCACCTAGGGGGACTGAATTCAGGTTGTCCATGGTGTCTCTGCTACTAACAAAACCTGATAACATCTTGGCTTCTGAGGATGTCTCACAACCCGATTTACTTGAGAATAATTATTTCTCTTATTTTTCAGGACGGATGCCTGACACCTGTCTGGTTAATGGCACTGTGTACATGGTGAGAACATTATACCTACACTGGTCTCTCCTTGGAAGTGAAATGCTCACCCTTCCTACCAAAATAAGGCTTTGAGAAAGTTCTTTTCTTCCCTAACATAACTGCTAGTTATTACCAGTTATTTTTTTCCTAATGCCAAAACCAAAATTGCCAAAGAACAGCTCCTCAGCATGTAGCATAAACCAAGAGTATACCATTTTTAGTAATGTCCTTTATCTTTAAACTCTCTCCCAAACTCAACCACTCTTTGAAATAAGCCCAGAGAACCTTCAAAATTAAAGCTAGGGGTTTATACTTCAATTAATACCTCAATATTTTGCTAAAAATCAGAGCGCAGGAGCCTTTTTGGGGATACATTTCAGAAAGACTAAAATCCATGTGTAAATTTGTAGCTCTGTTTATGTATCTGCATTATTGTATCTCCCTCTGAACCCAATTATTTCAATCTCCATTTGTAAATTATAATTCCTTTATAATCACTGACTATGACTTACAGGGAGGGAGGGGGAATTCTTAAATGGAGCATTGAAAAGCTGGTAAAATAAGGAGGCAATGCAAACCAGTCTCACCAGCATTTCATTAATTCATTTTTCTCTTTTATATTGCTTCATTTGGGTTCCTCCTAACATGTCCTTTCTTGGAAGGCATCAAGCCAAACAGCTTTATGCTTGGAGAGCATTGAACAACTCGGCCACACTTGAACTTCTGCAGCCTTAATGGTTCTGGGCAACGCTTCTGACTCTGCCAATACATTAGATAGAAACTGTTGCCCTTTGAATGATCTAATTTTCCATCTTCCAGGTCGGAATGTCAATAGTCATCGATTCGTGTGAGAAATGTACCTGCAGTTCTGAGAAGGATCCAGTGACTAAGGAAAACATTGTGCACTGTGAAACACTTCAGTGTAACACGTCTTGCCCGCTGGTGAGTTCAGATGCTCTGGGCTGCCCAGTTCTGCAGCATCTAAGGACATCCCAGGAAGATGGGAATTCTCCCTCACTCACCCAACACACTTTCTCTTTCTTCTCCTTATGAGCAGGGTCACCAATATATGATTGAGGATGGAGAGTGCTGTGGGAAGTGTATTGAAGTCGCCTGCAAAATCAAGCTGAGCAACAACACTGTCCTCATGCTCGATGTAAGTGTTCCCCTCAGATCCATCAGCCACGACAGGTTAGAACAACTGAGTCAACTCACAGCCCTTCCTAGTCAAAATTTAATAATGAAATCACTCTGAAAACAACACACATTTCAGAATTGAACAGTTAGTTGGAATGATTCTTGACATGTGACAAGAAGTTCAGAAGCATCTGAGAATCTGAGGTCTGAGGATTTAATCAGCTCAGATGTTTTACAAGTAATTGTGCTATATTTGGTCACAATAAAAGAAATAATCGTTTGCTTTTCTTACAAAATCTTAGCCTGATGAGATCCTGCCACTCGATAACTGCAGCCTTTATAGATGTGAAAAAATTGAAGATCAATTTGTTGCAGTCCAAACGAAAAGAGTATGCCCGGAGTATGAACCAGGAGAGTGTGATCCTGTAAGTTTTAATCAATTCCTCATCGACTGAATGCAATTTAAAAGAACAAGGGGTGGGGGAGGGAGGAGAAAGAACACAACAAATCACTTTCTCTAAAGCTGCAAGAATGTCTTAAGAATTAAGTTAGTCTTGCTGTAACGTTAGTAACAAAAAGCCTCAGTATTTTCACATGAGGCTACAAGGATTCCAGACTTCCATGGTGGGGACAGCAAGTCATCCACTGTTTCATCTGGTGTTCCCCACACTGGAGCCTTCTGCCCAGTATTAGGAACGTTAACACAGTGTCTTACTCACAACTATCACTTGTGCATTAATACAAATCTTCCTTTACTCTTCCAAAGGATGAAACTGAGACTACTCCTGATGGCTGCTGCAAAAAATGTAAACGTAAGTACCCCTCTGTTCATGTCTCCTGCTCACAGAGCAGCACTTTCAACTCCTGCCTCTGAGAGGAGGGAAGGACTCTTCACTCTCCCAGTTTTCACTTATTCTGTTTATCAAGACCCCTGTTTCACCATGAAAAAGGAAAAAGGGAGTTTGTTCTGCTGGTACAAATGCCACAACTCAACCCCCTGATGCTCAAGCCTCTGCGTTATCTTCCAAAGACACAGTACAGCTGAGATCAGAGAATGGCCTGAAATCCCCAGACACGTTACACACCATCACACACTTTGAAGTTCTTTTAGTTCATTTAGTTCTGAACTAGAGATTTGAAGTTATTTGTGTTTTTTTTTTTTCCCCCCTCTCTTTTTATGAAGCTCCATCCTGCAAACCTTACAGCAAGAAAACTGTGATCCGCCACGGCGACTGTGAATCTCCTGAGCCTGTTGAGCTGGCATATTGTGAAGGAAATTGTCCTGGCTCCTCAGTGTAAGTTCCAAAAACTTAATTGAGCATGTCTATGGTTTCATTTATACTGATTTTTCCAGTTAATCACCCAAGGGTACTGTGGGAGCTGGTGGGTGAGCTCACCAAGCCACCTTCCATCATTTATCAGCTCTCCTGGCTAACTGGAGAGGTCCCAGTTGACTGGAGGTTAGCAGATGTGATGTCCAACTAGAGGAAGGGCCAGAAGGAGGATCTGAGGAACTACAGGCCTGTTAGTCTGACCTCAGTGCCAAGGAAGGGTGTGGAACAGATCATCTGGAGAGACATCATATGGCATGTACAGGACAACCAGGTGATCAGGACCAGTCAGCCCAGGGGTCTGAGAGGCAGGTCCTGGTTGACTAACCTCATTTCCATCAATGACAGGGTGAGCCTTAGAGTAGGCTGCCCAGGGCAGTGGTGGAGTCCCCTTCCCTGGAGGGGTTTCAAAGCTGTGGAGATGTGGTGCTGAGGGACACCAGTTAGTGGGGACCTGGCAGTGCTGGGGGAATGGTTGGACTAGATCTTAAAAGGTCTTTTCCAACCAGAAGGATTCTATTATCACAGAACAGCAACAAAGATAATCTGTTTACATGATGCTATTGAACGGAATCACTCAACAGAAGCAAGAACAGTTTCATTACTGAAGAAACAAGTAATGAGAATCACATTCCTAATTGTGTGTGGGAGGATGTCAAAACCCAACACCCCCAACAGAAAAGTCACAAGGGGGGGTGTTTGTGTGTGTCAGTTTTCCTGAGAAGCTATTTTCTTTTCCTGGTTGGAATACAGGTACTCTCTGGAAGCAAACCAGATGCAACACGAGTGTAGTTGCTGCCAGGAGTTCAGCAGCCAAACCAGAGAGGTGACCCTGACTTGTCAGAATGGAACAAGCATAAATTACAACTATGTCTACGTGGAACGATGCCAGTGTGTCAGTGGCTGCATGGCAGAAACCTCTGCCCCACACAGCTCCCAGACAAAGCAAGGTGGAGGCTCTGGCTCCCGGAAAATCGGGGTCTAGGACAGAGATGGTCATTGGAGTAAGAAAGCAGAGACCCTAGGGAAGCTGGAATCATGTTTTCCTAGAAAAACTTGTGCTCCTTCTTTAACAGATCTTGCATCAGTTCTGTTACCACCTTTTCTCGTTTCTTACTTTTAAAAGAAAAATAAAATAAAAGTCAAATAAGTAAATCTCAGTGGGTTTGGTTTGTTTTAACTGATAGAATATTCAAGGGTAAAAAGATATCTGTGTAAAATACCTTTGTGGAAATTATAGAATGATACATGTTTCCATTCAACCACAAAACTGATATTTTGGAAGAAGGGTTTAAGTGGCCTCTAAAACACAAAACCAGAAAACATTATAGCTATATTACACTATATATTGCAATATATATATTGCAGAATAGATATATGCTCTTATGCCTAGAGAAAGCTTTATTCCATATCATTTTTATGGCTGTAATGATCCTAACACACACCACAGTGACAGGGAGAAAACTTTTCTTGTTCATTTTGTCTCTTATTTGATCAATAAAACTTCCAGCATTTTTCATTTTCAGGGACTGTTCAATACCCATCTTCATGATCTAAATGACACAGAGTCTGGTGCCATCAGGGAGTTTTCTAAGTCAGATGGATAGATTCTGTAGCAGCCTTGGGGAATAAAGAGAGTCTCAAAATCCTTCTCCTGGATGAGGTTAAATTCCATCACTCAGATCTAAACAGCTCTGCTCACTGGCATGCAGGGTAGAGAGATAGACAACCCCTCCCATTTGCTCCCTATTTGCTCCTAGTTGCCAAGGTGGTGGGATAACTGGCAGGCTGTAGTTTCTTTCCCCTGTAGTTAGTGGAGAGGTCCAGAAAACACATATTAAAGGGAAATCTTTCTTCTTCATTAACATTTCATGTTCTGCATGAAAAGATGGAGAAATCAGTATTTGCTTCTTCAGCTGAAGAAACAAATCTATATAAGAATGAAAGTTCTAAAATGCTGAAGAATCACAGCATCACAGAAGGGTTTGGGTTAGAAGTCACCTTAAAGCTCATCTAGTTCCAACCCTTCTGCCATGGGCAGGGACACCTCCCTGCTCAAACCCCATCCAACCTGGCCTTGAACACCTCCAAGTGATGGAGAATCCACAACTTCCCTGGGCAACCTGTGCCAGAGTCTCACCATCCTCAGTGAAGAAATGCTTAAGATGAAGTCAATGAACTTAGTAAAAGCAGAAAATTCTCCTGCCCATAATTTTAACAATATTCACAGATAAGTTCAGGATATGTTTTTAAACTGTTCCTTTGTTTCCTGTGCTACCTTAGAGGTTTCAGTGGATTTACACTCCTGAGAAAATTGGCTGCCTCTCCAAAGGGTTCAGGGAAACATGATGAACTACTCCAGGCAGTGTTTAGTTTATCACTAGCTCTTAAAACACAAAGCCTGAAACCTGCCCTGAGGGCCTGGCTGAAAAATAAAGGAGGAACTGTTTGATCAAATAATTACACATTTTATACATGCTTATTTAGAAGTGAAATTCAATCCCTGAATGAAAGGAACAGAGCCCTGTCCATTGGAGGAGGAGGCACCTTTGTAAGCTTCATGTTTGACTGCTGACCTCCACCCACCTCTGGGCCACCCTTGGCCCACAGCAGGGCTGTCATGAGGAGACCTCCACACAGCCCTCAACAGTGACCAGTGGGTCAAGGAGTGTGACAGCTTCAGCATAGCTTCCCAGGCTTCTGGCCTCCACAGGGTTTAGTGATTTGGGCAGAGGACCATGAGAATAGAGAGAGCCTGCTGGGATCTAGAACCACACTGCAGTAAAAAGCCATCACTACTGATACTCACTGCAGCAGCTTACCCAGGGAGCTGGTGGAGATCCCATCCCTGGAGACTGTCATGGTCAGGCTTGATAGGGCCCCTGAGCAACCTGACCTGTCTCTGCTTGTTGCAGGGGGATGGACTAGATGGTCTTTAGATGTCCCTTCCAACCCAGTGCATTCTGTGACTCTACTGCCTGTAGGAAGGCTTCCCAGGTGAGAGGTGCCCACGCACAGCCCTGGCAGGCCTGGCATTACAGCAGAGCTGGCAATATTGATCCAGGTGAGACAACTTGCTGCCTGCAGAGCTGATGAGTCAGTGTGCAGAGCACAAAAACCCAGCAACACTCCTGCAACCTATGACAAACCTCTGCAAACACTCCTAAAAGCTGGCTTTGAAGCCAGTGAAATCTGCCTGGCTCTTCCCCCTTTCTCCCTCGTCTCTAAATTCTATTTAGTACCATATTCACCAGTTACATTTCCTGGTCTGCAGGTTTTTCTCAGCTATTTTAAGCATTATATTAACCTGTTAGTGGCACATGCTCGTTGTCTTCAGCTGCCCTCTAATGGTCATTTATCCAATTCTCAAAAAAAACCCAAAAGCAACGAGCTACTCCTTTAATTGTACTGGAAACCTTGCAGAGCTTGTTCATCCATCAGAGATAAATTATATTATCAAGTACAGCTTTTTTTTTTTTCATTTTAAATTACATAATTTTGGAAGATAGAGGCTATTTTTCAAAGCTGAACGTGATTTCCAGGTAGCTGGTTGGTTACCTATGCGTTCGTTTGGAAGATGCTCCTGTAACCCTCAGTGATCATGGACTGCATTCAAGGGAGGAAGAAATAACTAAAAAAACCAATCAGCACCATAATTCACCATTTTGAAGTGATAATCTTGACTAGGGACCAGGCACCTTGGGGCTTGGGATGTTTTGGTTTAAGGTTTTTTCCCTTTGAAAAGCAGCCCACTGCAAAATGCTACAAACCACTGAAATGTCTCTGGTCTCCTTCAAATACAGCTGACAATTCTCTTTTTTTTAAAGGGAGAACTATTTTTGGACCTTTTTCTCTTGAGTTTACACAGAAGAAAGCCCAGAGGGTTTGCACTTTAAGTAAACAGGATTTAGGAGGAGACAGACATGCAGATTTTGGAGCAAGTGCTATAGCACAATTACAGTCCAAGAAATCTTCAGTAATTACTTTAAAGCAGAGAAATTAGCTAAATAGAAAAATATGAAGAAATATTTGTTTGATATGCAAGAATTTACCATTTATGCTAAAATACATCTAGCCATTGCATACTTTATCAAGCTGCTTAAATTTGAAATTATAAAGTGCCTTAATTTTATAGCAAAATTTCCAAATGTTAAATGTACAATCATAGCAGCAAAATAGCTCCAGTTACAGAACTACAGATTAATGAATTATATTTAAAGCAACACTATACAATACAAAATGAATCCTGAGCTCTTTCCTGTCACTTCTATGGGGTATTAATCAGAAAGTGCTGAATTTTCATCCTGTAATCAAATAAATGAATTGATGCCTCACTGAAAATTAGCACAGAAAAGGATTTACCTGCCTCAAACTCAACACTCATTTTTCTCTTCCACTCATAGTTGTTACAGGGACTACTGCAGCAGGGAATGTTTGCAGTAATAAGCATATCTATGGTGAAACCACCCAGCTAGTGCAGTTTATTCCTGTGCCAACATAATGCCTTTAAACAAACCTGTCAGCCGTGCTGAGAGTCTTGAACAGCTCACTGAATAAAATGTCCCACTGTAAGTAAAGCCCTTCACAGGTTTGATTGAGGATCCAAACTGGGCAAATATGAAGGTTACACTGTTCTGTGAGAGTCAGTGCACTTGTGGAACTGCAATACTTCAGCACGTGGGAGGCATTTGGTCTGTTTTAAATTGGTACTTACAATGTATCCCCAGCATCCATTAGTTGGGGGACAGAATAATATCACTGAATTTGGGTAAAATATCTGTACAACTTTCACGTGCAGGGCCCTTTACCTCTCAACCCAGATTATCAACCTATGCTTGCTCTAGGCTTGCCAAAACTGCAAACACCAACAACAATCAATCAGGCAGAGGACTGTAAAACAGCCAAATGGATTAAAAGCAATTTGAGAGACTAGATGAAACCAATTACCCTGTAAACTGGGAAATAATAGCTCCAAATTATTTTGGTTAATGAAGAACAGTAAGTCCTTATTTATCAATCTTTAATTCTTATGCTTATTTTGAGAAATTTGTGTGATATAGAAATGCTAAACAGGAGAAACACTCCTCCCTTTACACCAGCAGTTCTCCTTCCTCCTCACCTTTTGGTGTGACTTCTATTTCCTCCTCTGTTGAAACAGCACCTCCAGGCAGAGATTTAAGGAGCCATTTCATTGGTTGTGGCTTCTTTCTTTCTTCCCCTCTCTTACCTCCCTTCCTCTATTGATATTTGAAAGCATTTCCCATGTTTTTAGTACCATAACTTTGTGTCTCAGGAATTTGACATGTTCATGCTTATCACCTACTTGTCTCCCAACACACAGAGATTTTCTGCATTGTTAATTTTGCCACTACACAGAACACAATTCCATCTGTTGAGAGAGTAGAGATTCTATTCTCCAAGAGGCAACACGCTTCCTGGCAGTGAGTAATACCACATTCCACATGCACCTTTGCTTTTACATCTCCTGTTTTCACTCTGCCATTTCCTGAGGCTCAAGGTTATCTTGCCAACAGAAGGATAAGTCACTGATGTGGTTTCATCAGGACCCCCAGATACTGCACTGGCAGCTAACAGAAGTAGATGAAGTTCACTTGCTGCAATCCTGAAAATCAGAAGTATGTGTAAAAGGACTTACCCAATATACAAGTAGCACACAGAGCCCTGACAATGTCATCATTTTGGGGATGATCTAGACCTTTATAAGGAGTTGGTTAATATGATCAACCATACACCATTGATTTCTGTTACAAATATCATAGATGCATCAGCTTGGAATTGAAAAATTAAGACAGCACAGACCTGGAATCCATTTTGACTTATTCCTCTTTTAAAACCTCTGCCTCTTCCTCTCTAGAGGAGTGAAAGATTCTCAACAGGAGTAAAAGTTTCTTTCCTCCAGTAGGAGAGGACTGAGAATCCCTTGCATAGGCTTCCTTCACCCCATCCAAACTAAGTCACTCAATGTGAAGGCTGAGTCCTGCTCCTCATGTAGTGAGGCTCATGAATTTAAATCATTAAAGTATGACATTAAAGTATGTCAGAAATTATTTAGCTGCTTCTTGCTTCTGTGCTGTGAACATGCTGAAACCTTGAGATACACAAATCATCCTTCTGTGCTCCAGTGAGGTTCTCACATCTGTCTTACCAGCTGTTTCCAGTGAAAGTATTTAAATTTGTCATTTTAAAGCACTCCCATAACAGTCTGTGTCAAAGAAAAATACAATCATAATTGCTTTTGGCATCATCCTGGTAAGGCTTTCCTATTCAGACACACACATTTTAGTTGTTTCCAGTGACCTTTCTCAAATGGACAAAAAGCACTTGAAAATAGGTTATTTGGGATGAAGTGGGAGAGAGTTCTAATCCTCCTGTGACAGGCCTGCCTGTGCTTAGCCTGTGTTTGGATTGATAACCTAACTGAGAGCTTGCTCCTGTTAGCAGGAGGGAATCAGGCTGCAACACCAAACTAACATATTATAGCTTTATATACAGAGCCAATTAACAATCAAGGACATGCAGAACTGATGAATAAAAGACATCTGAAAATACAAGACCCCAAAGCCTCTCACACTCCAGTGCTTACTGTGTGAGCTGTAATGACACAGAGCCTGATCTAAACCACTCAGTCCAGTTAAAATACTGCTGCTGACACCTTGGATCAAGCCTCACTCTTATGGAAAAAGAGAGAGAAAGTTAAGTACCTTACTTCTGCAACTGCAGCCCTACTGCTAGTCACCTGCCACGAGAGGTTCTTCATAAATACTTCTTTACTTGCCAAGAGCTTCACCATGGTAATTCATTTCTTGCCTGCAGACATCTCTCTTCACAACTGAATCTACTCCTTGCCCCATGCTTCAAGGTGCAAGTGTGTTCACAGAGGACAGTGGTGCTATGAGACAGCTCACTCATGGCATCATACCTAAGAAGGTAACATGAAACAGGAGGACATGAGCAATCCC
>NW_008599775.1:0-5572 GCF_000691845.1 Merops nubicus
GCTGAAGATATCACCAGGGAGAGGTCAGTGGGTGGGCAGGGGTTGCACAACCCTCAGGAGAGCACTGCTGAAGATGACAAGGGACCACGGTAGCTTCCTGTAGAGTTTTAAAGCTTCTGTTTCAGGCTTGAGGAGACTCAGCTATGGCCCAGGTGGATCCCCAGCTCTATGTCTGCAGCACCTCTCACCTGTTAGGAGGGGGCCCAGCCTTCATGCGTCCTCCCACCAGAGCCAGGAAGTCTGTTTTGAATTCTGTTTTGATGATGTTGTTCTCCACTTCTTTTTCAGCATTCCCTGTTCTTCCTTGCTGGACCTGTGGAAGGTAATACATGACACACAGGTTTAATGCCCTTACTTTCAACTGAAGGGAGCATCAAAGACTGACCCTCAGCAAAGGACAAGGGCTCCCCTGAGGAACAGTCACAGGGCTCTTGCAAACCACCTCTTCTTCAGTCATGGCAGCAGACATTTGTGTAAACCAGCTGGCTACCCCAGCCTCAGCCTGCTGTCTCCCAAGTCCAAAGGTTTAATAATCTCATATCCTTTTTCATGTAGCCCTTAAGTCAAAAGTAGAAACACTAACACTTGTTCTATGGACTCTTTGGCTGAAGTTCTAACAGGTTTGGGCCACCTGATGCATTCTGCAAAAGCTGATGACCAAACCAGTCTCCAAACACAAAAGGCAACATGACTGCAGCAGTGAACACCAACAAGCAGAACACCCGTGGGTGCCCAGCTCCCCTCTCTACACCTCTCACAGGCACAGAATCTTCCCACCAGACCTCCCTATAGCTGGGCAGCCTCAAAGACAACTGGAGATTCACTCAGGTCTTGCTGCTGTGGTGGTTCAAACCTGCCAGACAACTGCTCATTCCAAAGAAAAAAGATTTTTAGCAGAGAGATTTAATCTTTAAAGTACATTTGTGTTACTCAGCACTGAGAGGCACACAGGGAAGTTAGGAATGAAGGAATCTGCTCTGACACTCTCACCTCTGCCATTACAAAAGCAAGGCCCAGTTTGACTGTGGCCACGTGCAGGGGTCACCCATCACCTACCGTGATCTTGTTTTCAGTGCTGATGGGGGGAGCAGGATCCAGCCCCAGCTGCAGCCGCCGCTGCTTCTCACAATACGCCTTCCACGTTTCTTCATTGAAGCCATAATTAAAGTAATCCGAAAGATCAGCACCTGCCAGGGGGAGCAGGGGTCAGCACAGGCACTCCAGCAGACTTGCTTTCTCCAGTGGTTTCCTTCCCTGTTCATTTGAGCAGTCAGAGGAGAAGGATCTCCTCCAGAGCACAGCCTACTGTTCACTCATTGCATTTTTTCAGACTGGTTTCTTGCAGTCATCCAAACGAGCTGAGTGCTGGGGAGAGCAGAGGAAGGGAGGTTCCAGCCCCCACCACAAACAGGGGATGGTGCCACAGAACCTTCTTCTGGGCAGAGCTAAGCCAACAAGTTCCACTCCTAACCTTTGCTCTTCTGGAATTCTGCAACTCACCCATTTTTGTGAAACAAAGCTGAAGTGGAGTATTTATTGATCTCTCAGAGTAAAGGAGTAATTACAGTCCAGTTGTGATCCTATCTAGAGCCTTCAGAGATCATCATCTTACTTGACACTCTTCTGTGAGATGTGCCAGTGCAGCATCAGCACTTCTGAGTAAGAGGTGGCCACAAACTGCTTGCCAAGAAAACCCAGCTACCTTTGACCCTGCACCCTCCTCTGCACAGCACAGCTCCCCAGAGGAAGCATTACAAAGCACAGCCCAACCCTGCTGGGGTGTCCCTCCAACATCACCCCGCCTCACCCAGGGGTTCCCAGACAGACCAGCTCTAAACCAAGGAGCTGACACATGAGGGCCAAGCAAAACACTCTGAGCTTGGATCTCTATGGTGAGGTTTCTGTTTATCTTCTTGGCAGGCCACTCTTCCTACTGGACCACCCAAACATGGCTGATATCTATTTTATCAGCCTGGATTTCAGCCCTCTGTCAGGTCCTTCACACCATCTTTCTTCTTCCTCTCCACCACTTAGCAACTTGCTGAGCAATTCACTGGAGAGGATATAAACCTGAAAGGCTCTTGAGTAACAAGCTACTTGCCATCTAAAGAAACCTGCAGGCCACACACCTCTGCAGACATCTTCCCTCTGTTTGTACTTCAACTCTGGTTTAAGGCCAGCTAGCTTCATTTTGGGCCAGGGATGTGGTCAGCATGACCACAATGATTTCCATGGCTTATCTCTGAACTTCACTTCATTGTTTCTTTCTGACTGACTCTTTCTAGCCCACTCTTTCTCACCTCACAACAGGAAATGTCCTGCAGAAGAAAGGCTACATCTTGAATAGTAGCTACCACAGATGTAACATCAGAGAGCACTTCAGTGTAGTTATTAGCAGAGGATATAAACCTGAAAGGCTCTTGAGTAACAAGCTACTTGCCATCTAAAGAAACCTGCAGGCCACACACCTCTGCAGACATCTTCCCTCTGTTTGTACTTCAACTCTGGTTTAAGGCCAGCTAGCTTCATTTTGGGCCAGGGATGTGGTCAGCATGACCACAATGATTTCCATGGCTTATCTCTGAACTTCACTTCATTGTTTCTTTCTGACTGACTCTTTCTAGCCCACTCTTTCTCACCTCACAACAGGAAATGTCCTGCAGAAGAAAGGCTACATCTTGAATAGTAGCTACCACAGATGTAACATCAGAGAGCACTTCAGTGTAGTTATTAGCAGGGTTAAGTACTGTGATGCTTTTCTCTTCAGGTGGGCAGGAGATACCAAACCCACAGCACATTATTGCTTCCAAAAGCAATACTTCCTCAGCATAGCAGTGTTACAGGGGAGAATTGTTGCTGAGAAGAGGCAGGTAGATGTTTTGCTTTGGGGAACATTTCATCAGAGCATGTTTAGTGAAAGTAGCACAGCAAAAATATGGTTCTCTTTGGTTCCTTCATCTGCTTTTCTCTCAAGCTCAGATGAAAAACAGAAGTTTATTTCCAGCATCCTACATCTGTCATGCAACAGTTGCTTGTAAGTAGAAATCTTCCCAATATTAATCAGGAGGACAAAAGAGCCCATGTACTGGTCCTACATTTGTCATGCAACAGTTGCTTGCAAGTAGAAATCTTCCCAATACTAATCAGGAGGACAAAAGAGCCCATGTACACACTGAAACCTGCTGTGCAGGCTGTCTGCTCTAGGTAATGTTGTCCAGAAGAAAAAAGTGGGGACTGCTCACTCACCATTACACACCTAAAGGCAGCATCTAGCAAAGAATTAGGTAATGAGCTTTCCTGAAAGAAAACTCCTAGCTGTTCTTGTCCAAGCAGACAGTGCTGGGTCACAGTGAGACAGAACAAGCTGCTCCATGTGGAAAGGAGACCACACATCATCAGCAGCCAAACACTGATCCTACTCAACTGACCTTGAAGTCAACAAATCCTATCATATTCATACCATAGAATCGTTTGGGTTGGAAAAGACCTCTAAGATCATTGTGTCCAACAACTGACCCAGCCATGATCCTCAGCACCACATCTCCATAGCTTGGAAACCCCTCCAGGGGTGGGGACTCCACCACTGCCCTGGGCAGCCTGGCACAGCCCTGGGCAACCTTTGCAGGGAGGAAACTGTTCCTTATGCCCAACCTAAATCTCTCCTGGTGCAACTTGAGGCCCTTTCCTCTTGTCCTATCACTTGTTCCTTGGGAGCAGAGCCCGACCCCCCCCTGGCTCCAGCCTCCTGTCAGGAGCTGTGCAGAGCCAGAAGGTCTCCCCTGAGCCTCCTTTGCTCCAGGCTCAGCACCCCCAGCTCCCTCAGCTGCTCCTCCCCACACTTGGGCTCCAGACTCCCACGTATCAATACAATATTTTCTGGAATGGGGAACTAATAAACTAGATTATATTTTTAATAGTTATTCCCTTTAGGGAATTTAAATTAACAGAGTACATCCAACCCAATCTTAGGCAGAAGTGTGGCTTGATCAATCAGAAAATGTCACTGACTGACTAGAACAGCACCTGAAGCTGAGCAATACACACATCTCCACCTCCCTGTTCCCTGGCAGCAATAAACAGATAGAAATGACATGTGAAGATAAAACACAGACAGCTAAAACTGCACAAAATATTTACCACGAGAAACTGTGAGGCCCCACCTGGTTTCCTCCACGGTTTGTCTTCAAATGAATCTAAATCCACTTCTATAACAGGCAATCCATTTATATTCCCTGCAGCATCTAAGTCAATACCTTTGGGCTGCAACTTGGCTTTGGAGAGAGAGAGAGAGAGAGAAACTGTTACTACTTTTAATGCAATGCCTTTAATCCACTAATTTGCTGAGCAAATTACTCCAGTTAAAAAATAAAAGCCCTGCTGTGAATTCATTGCTGGCTTTATAGCAGGTAGGTAACCACAATCAACTTTTTATTAAAAACTGCTTTAGTCACTCTGTAAATAAACAGGCAGAGTGTACAGCACTTGCAGGTGAACTCTACCCAGACTGGTACCACAGACAGAGAAAATTATTAGAGCACACATGAAATTTACCCCAAATTAAAAAACAAATTTCTCCTAGGCAAAATATTTTTCCCTCCCAAGACACACACATTTTCTCCTAACAAGAGACTTTTTCAGGATCAGCCTGAAGTTGACTGTGTACTAACTGCAGTCAGCAAAAAATCTGTTTGGTGCAGGACCCTCAAGGGGAATTTTTCTTATCTTCTTAATCAGAAGTCACAGGCAAAAAGAAATTCATGGAAATAGATGAAGCCCATGAAAGGGCAGTCTCCCATATGGGGGAGGATAGAAACCAAACCTCTACTACACAAACTGAATGGAATGATGGGGAAAATTTCACCTGCAGACACCTGCAAGGCTGACACTGAAAGCCAGAGGTGTTTCTTTTTGTATCTTATACTGCCAGTAGCATAGTACACTGGCCACAGAGTTAAAAGTTCTTCTCCATACAATCCACAACATTTAGCCCCAAGTGCAACAATATATTTTACAAAAATCCTGGGTTTTTTTTTACTATAGAAGTAATAATGTATTTTTTCCAGTTTAAATAGAATGATAACCAGCATGCTCAGTGATGTCTAATTAAATCATCCCACTGCACCCTGGCCCAGAGACCATCCTGAGGAATGCTTATGTTTAGGAAACTCACTCACTACCCCTAGTTTAGGTTAAGGTGCAGTAATCTGTCATCCTTCCAGAGATGAAGCTTGGCAGCTGCTCCAGCTGTCAGTGAAATAGTGCAGAAGGCAAAGGCTCCAGCCAGCAGCCATACCTGAAGCAGATGCTCCATAGCCTCTACCCGTTTTTAAGTTTAGATTCATAGGAGTTCCCCTGTATGGAAAAGAATCACTACATTGGTATTCTGAACAAATTATTTGGTGGAAGAATCTCACACAAAACATATTCAAGCCCTCATATCCTTCAGAAGATGTTCTGCTCACTCGAGTGTGTTCATGACTATGATTTTTAGTGCTAAATCTCAACACCTTAGTATTGAGACTCACTTGGCACCTAATTTCCTCCAACCCTACAGAAACACAGCAGACATACT
>NW_008599776.1:0-3239 GCF_000691845.1 Merops nubicus
TATGCAATCTAGAAATAAATACGTTGGAGAGTTCATTTTCCTTGCTGTTTGGCTTCTGGGTCTTTAGCATCCATACAGGTCATTTTTCATTTTTCTCTCTACAAGTGGAAGGAGGGAAGGAAGGATGGGGGGTGGGGGGAAAAGTGGAGGGAAGACAGAAGAAAGGAAGCAAAGGGGGGAAAGGGGGGAAGAAGAAGGGAGGGAAGGGAAGGGAAGGGAAGGGAAGGGAAGGGAAGGGAAGGGAAGGGAAGGGAAGGGAAGGGAAGGGAAGGGAAGGGAAGGGAAGGGAAGGGAAGGGAAGGGAAGGGAAGGGAAGGGAAGGGAAGGGAAGGGAAGGGAAGGGAAGGGAAGGGAAGGGAAGGGAAGGGAAGGGAAGGGAAGGGAAGAAGGGAAGAATAGCAAGCAAGGAGAAAAGAAAAATAATTTTTACAGGAACTGTGCCTTTAAGAAAAGTAACAGGTAAAATAAGTTGCACATAAAACCAGAGACAATAGCTCTGTCAAGAGCTGGCTTGCTGAACAAGAGTGAAAGGCAAAGTAAATGAATGTATTTTAGCCAGCAATAGCTTGTCAGCTCAAAATTATCCATGCCAGCATAGGCATTAAGAGGGTTGTAAAGCCACCTCATTCCCTTCTCATAAATTCTCTGGCTTGAATTAGTGAACTTGACATTTCTTGTCCCCTCAGTGCTCATGATTTCTGGGACTCTAACCCACAGCAGTCCAGGTAATGGCTTACCTTGATGCTGAATTTTATTTTATTTTATGAAGTGAGAGGGTTGAGATTTCAGGCTTTTACTCTTGCATGCTACCTTTACTTTCTGTGCTATTGAATATGCAGGTACAGAAGGGTCAGAGTAATCCAGGACCTCTGGTTTCTTTAGCTGGCTGAGGATCACAGAGGTGATATTTCAGAAAAAGAACTCAGGACAGTAGGAGATCCAGGAACAATTGTTTGGATAATGCTACAAAATTTAAAAATTACTTTTGGGGAAATTCAGTGCTCTGAGTGTTGTCTGGAGGACCAACTTCCCTGAGACCTCTTCAGGCAGTCACCAGGGTCAACATGAAATATGACATAGCTTGTTTGGAAAGTGTAACTTTGGATCCTGATGCTGTGTAAATCCCTACATCCACCGATTTAATAGAAATATACAAGTTTACACCCCTTGCAAATTTAGCTATGTCTTTAACTTATAATCCAAAGCCTTTGTCACAAATCTGGAGAAAATGACTCCAAAATGTGATCCTTGACACTGGGAACAGTGTCATTTAAATGCAAACCGGATTGGCCACGGTCAAAGGTTTGTGGCATGCATTGCTTCCATTTTAAACATGTGTAGAAAGAATGGATTTTGTAGTTGAAAGCCTGATAATGCTGTTATCCTTGTTCAATTTTTTAGCACCATCTGTTCTTCACAAGTAGAAATTCCTGACAAATCATATGAGCAAAAACTTACTTTATTTCTCCATGCAGCAGATGAACCATTAGAATTATGGAAATCTGGTTGGGCAAAGAAATATGTTTATAAAATTATTGGTTTAAGTCTTTGTTGTCTGAGAAAATGACTTTTTAATGTACTGGCAGCTGTCTCCCTCTGGCATGTTTTCAGTTTAACAGTTTATGTTGGAGCCAGATCATTTGTTTCATAACTGGCTGTAGCATAACAAACAGCACTTTTAAATCTCCAATCGGCCCACGTAGCACATAAATGTTATCTGTCCCAACTGGGATACTTTTCCAATCACTGTTTTCTTAATCATGCCTGGAAAATATGTAAATAATACGGCTGCATGATAATCCTCTTTTAAGGCACATAGATAAAAAAGTGAGTTGACTGAAACATTTGGATATTTTTATCGGGTCATTTTAACTTGGAGGCAAGGAAGCTGCACAGCACATTAATGCATATTTATTTACCAAAGTAGTTCTATAGTGCTTATTTAAACCCTATCTAGAAAACAAATGTTATTTTCTGATCCCTTGAGCTTTTAAAGCCCAGTGTGCTGGGCACTGTACAAATACAATTTGGATGCTTACAGGCTAAATCAAGGGTACATCTCAATGTCTACATACCTCAGCTTCAGATATGAGAGCATTTGGCTTCATGGTACAATCCCTCAATCTGTATCCAGTGGTGTCCAGCTGGACCCAGGCTAGTTTTATGTGGGTGAGTGCAGAAGTCTACACACAATTTGCTGTCAGTGCTGCCATCCTTTGAGCATCATAGAGGACATCCTTACCACCACTTTGGAGCAGTGCCTGCACCTTGGGTCCAAAACTGCAATCTGAACACAGAAATCAAGTCACAATAGGGGCAGCTGGAAGTGGAAGAGAGGGGAGTTCTCTTCATTTCCATCTAAAGTGGTCTTTTGACATCATTTTATCCCCTTAATGGTATGTTATGACACAGAAATGGCAACAACGGGCAATTACTTCTGCTATTGGCAGTGTGGTGCGACCTTTCCCTGTTTCAAAGGGAATAGAGGATTATAGGCCAGTTAAACTGTAGCATATTCTGTGTACCGTGATGTCACCAATATTCATTTCATAAGATTTCCTTAACATAATTCTAAAAAGATGTCACTGATCTTACAAATTGTTTAGATTCACTCACTGTGGAACCAGAGCAATGCTCAGGCATCTCCAGAAGGCTTAAGTATGTTCCTTGTTCCTGAGAAATAACATTTGTACCCTCTCCTAAATCCCATTCTTCAAATAAATTTTGCAGCCAAGGTGGGAAGGATCTGCTGTAAGTAGAAAATGTTCTTGCTAACCAGTGCATGTTACCAGTCTCTAACGTATTTCTGAGGCACATCTGTGTCTGTGATCTGTCCCTAGGCTATACACATTCTGAATGGAAACATTTATTTTGTGTCACAATAATGTCCTTATGGACCATGTAAAAACAGAACAAATATTAAAACCTTTGCAAGCCGTATACTACAAATGAATAGATGCGTAAGGAAGGAAAAATACAAGCTCTCTGTAGAAATAAATGCCTGGATAAACTGTTTGTAAGGGAAAATGTGTCTGGAGGATGGCTTTTTAGGTGAACAAGAGAATCCTCGTTAAGTGTTTGTTAGCATGCCGTTGGAGGTCGCAGCCATAGGTAGGAGAGGTCTTCTGACCTGTGGCTTCTGTGACAGTATTAGTGTGATACCAACATGAAATGTGAAGCTACAACAGCAGCGTTACCAACACTATACTGACTGTGCTTTGCATTGCTTCCTTTCCCTA
>NW_008599776.1:3270-5023 GCF_000691845.1 Merops nubicus
GAATTGACTCTGATTCAAGGTAAGGTTTGGATATGATGGCTTCATTGGACCCTGGAAGGTCTCGCTGAATATAGTATTCATTGCGTGCTTGTCACGACTCTAGAGCAGATATAGAGCCATGTGAAGAGTTATGGGATAAAGGGAGAGAGTCAAGAGGGCTCTTTTTCTAGAGGGTATGACAAATGGGAATGGCTTTTAACCACAGGACTTGCCATGTCAGGTAGTCTGACCAGTCTGACCTTCAATGGCAATAGAAGTGTAATGGTCAGAAAGGGAGCTACGGGAATTGTGTGAATACCTTAGACGATCCAGTTCCAATCTCAATGGATACTAAGTGAGGGAAATACATGCTGCATTTATTATCTAATCTATCTCTTTGTATAACCTTAGTGAAAAATCCACTCACTGTGGAATGTGAGAAGCCTGTATGGGTTATATGCTATGTGTGTCACCTGTCCCAGACATGGACTCGTATTATTGAAACTCTGGGAAAAAGTTCAGTTTACACTGAAGCCGTACCTGTACTTACCTGCAGATACATTGCAGGTCTCACCTGATCGTTCTGCTTGTGACAACCAGTAGAGGGGGGAGGCCTGTTCATAGCTGGTTCTTGCTCTAGTTTGGGTACCAGAACTCAAGTGTACTCCCAGATTTGCTCACAGAGGTAGAAGTGGGAGTAATTTTTAGGGTTAAATGGTTTTATTCTGAAGTCCCAGCTCTCAGGAGTTAGTAAATGAAGGAGGTGGTCCCAAAACTATGTGCAAAGATCTCATATCTGGATCAGTCTTGGTGCCTCTCTGACTCAGGAAGCTCAAATTCATGGTTTATAGGCCAAGCAGTTGTGTCTACCTGAGCAGTATTTAGTTCTAGAGAGCTCTTCTGGCACAATGGCATTCAGCATGGGCTTTTCTCCAAGTGTCAGGGGTTTAGTGCAGCAAAGGATAGAGCAATAGCTATTATAGGTGAAAACAGTGCGGAGGAGAAAAGGTAATATTAAGCCAGAGCAGTAGAAAAAAAATATTAACAATTTAGAGTACAAATTTCTTAATAAATTTTATAAAAAAATAAGAAAATTATTTCTGTGTTTTAAATTGTAGGAAGCTCTTGCAGGATGCTCTCAGCTCTGAAGTGTGCCCTAAAGTCTGTATTTTGCAGCTATTCAGATTGCAATGGAGTGTCAGAAATGTCACATTAGGTGTGTGCTGGTATGTAATAGCATTCATGAGCTTCAGTGATGACACAGGCTTTGCTGAAGCTGTCTGACTGTAACAGATCTCAAATAAATGATTGTTCTGAATAAATTGTCTATGCTATTTTTTTCCCACTGCAAACAGAACAGAGCCATTTTTGAACAGGCTGGATAAAAATGTCACAGAATTCAATGTGTGAAAGGACAATTTCAACCATATTTTTCCTGATATTTTTTGAACACTTATCTTTTTTTTTTTTTTTTTTTTTTAATTGCACCTTTCTTTCAGTTCAAGAACAGACAAGGCTTTGGGAAGTCTTTGCCTCCCACTAATAAACATGGGAGTAGCACACAATCATTCACTTGATGTTTTGGAACAAGGAGTCTCTTACACAGCTAAAAAAGGAGTAGAGCTTGGGAAAAGTTTGATATGGCATTTCTCCAGGCCACAACTGAAGAGAGCTGGGCTTTTGTTTCTCGGATTTTAGATGCTAATTACGGCAGGATAGTTGTCCAAAGTATTAGTGAAAGCTTTCAATAAGACAAAGGTGCTGCAACAGTCAA
>NW_008599776.1:5042-17420 GCF_000691845.1 Merops nubicus
GATGGAGCCTCAGTATTTTACTGGGAAATACGGTGCTGTCTTCCTGATGAGCCATTGTGGTAGGTTCATGACCTCTCATGGTCATTACAGATCCCATGTCAAATTTTGTGAAGAGGTGCTGTCAATCCAGTACAGAGGATAGCAGCCTGGCTCCTGAAATTCTCACTGCAGTTTCAGCCGGATGCAGCATTTGTGCTGTCTGAACTTGTGATTTACAGAACCTTTAGAAGATATTTCACTTCAGAGCCAGCAGAACGGTGCAGCAAGCAGGGCAGTGTGCCTGAGCAAGGGCTGATGCATGCACACACCCTTAGAGGAGCAGCCTTCGGAAGGACTGTGATTTACAAGACGCTATCTTGTCCAAACAGACTGATGTCTCAGGGGATTTCACAGGCCACTCTCTCTGACTTGCAGGGCATCTGCTTTCTGCCTGCTTGCCCCTGCTACCCTGCTCTCAAGGCTGCCTGTAATCCCAGCCACCTCCCACGTGGAAAAGTATGACTCAGGCCAAAAGGGAGATTTCAGGCAGCTTCTAGCCACCAGGCAACCGGCTCTTCCCTAACACGTCCCTCATCCCATGGCTCCTGTTTAAACCCTAGCAGAAACCAGATGGTAGTGAATGTGCTGCTGCTGATGCCGTGGAGCAGAGAGCAGTCCTCTCCTTCCCCACGGGACTGGGGTCCCTGGGGCATTGCTGCTGGTGAAGAGGAACATAGCATTACCTGGGGAAAGGAAATGTTTGAGATTGGAGAGTATCCACATTCTTGTATCGGGTCCTTAACTGAAGACTGGAAAGGTACTATTTAATAGGGCACATAACAAATAAAAGACATTTAATTACTAAAGCTTTCTGTTTTAAACAGCAGTGTCAACTTCAATGTGTGTATTTTTAAATTTAACTTTCATATTATATCAATTCCAGAGCCAGTCACATTTTCCCCATGGTAATATTACTA
Organism: Merops nubicus; assembly: GCF_000691845.1. Taxonomy (NCBI): domain Eukaryota; kingdom Metazoa; phylum Chordata; class Aves; order Coraciiformes; family Meropidae; genus Merops; species Merops nubicus. The sequence goes on from NW_008599776.1 coordinate 5,999, forward strand.
AAGTAATTCCCAGCAGCACCCATAGCCTTACTTTTGTGTCTTGTCACTCTTTGATAACTGGAAAGGTACTGTAAATATTAGGCATGTACTGGAAATGCAGAGTGCTAGAAAACGGTTGTCTCATCCTTGAGAATGACAAAGTATTTTGCTGCCAGGAAAATCAGCCACAGATTGTCTTTTTTGGAGTAATTCTCAAATGATCAACCTTCCCTTTAAAAGCCTCAAAGTGCATTACATTCATGGCAGATTCAGATGATTCACATTTATTTATTTATTTATTTTATTAATTTTTAATTACAGCAATTAAAAACATTAGGGCACGATTTTCCTTAGGACCTGGGAGTAGAGGAAACTGCAGTTTGGGTGGGGTGAGAGGAAGAGATGCTCGCTGCTCCATGTTTTGCTGCTCCGGTCCTGTGCCACGCTGGGCAGCACTACAAGCAACCGCCCTGTTTGGGCTTACTGAAATAAATGCCCATCATCGCTTCATTGTCTGCTCAGAAATATTCCTGCCCATTGCTGAACGTTACTGTGAGAACAAGATGCCATCTTGTGGTCGGATTTTCATCTCAGAACCCTGAGCTTGCTTTTCTGAGAAACTTGTTCAATTATCCCTCCAGCTTTGGAAGGCTGCGAAGTAACTGAAACAGCATTTTCAGATTTCATTATAATCCCAAGTCCTCTACTAAGACCTACCCGCTTTTACAGTAAATACTGGACAGTTTCTAAGTAAAATTGTCTGCTGTTAATCATAACCTAGAAATCAGCATTTGAAGATGATAATTTTTTAAGTTATCAAAACAAAATGCTGATATGTGCAACTTATTTTTTCCAAAGTCAAGCAAAGATATTAATTTTGCAAAGTGTAATGATTTTGTGCAGCTGCTTGGAAAAAGGTGATGCAAGCATTATTCAAGGGAAAGCTTGTTTTCCGTAATTTAGGATGATATAAATAGCTGTTAGGACGACCTCATATTTTCTACATTTCCTCGCTTCTCAACCTCAGATCCAATGCTGACTAATAAGAATACCAAAACGCAAAATAAATCTGGAGTACAAAGCCTATAGACTTTGGGAACACTTAAATGTAGATTTTTGTCCAGTTTGTTATTCAAGAATTAGCCATGAAGTTAAGATACAGTCTATTGCTTTTGCTATGCTATTCCCAATGCTCTGGTATGTTTTGTGCAACATGAAGATACAGTTTCTTATTCCAGCCTCTTCAGTAAACGGACAAAAAGCCAAGGATATGATTGTAGAAATATTTTAGCAACAGAGGATAACTGCCATAAAGGTTTCTTCACAGGGCACATTATAGGCAGAACAACAGAGCCCTAATTATGTCAGAGATAGCTTCAGTCTCTGGAACAGCTGAGAAGTGAAAGCAATAAAACGGATATGAAGCTACTTTACCTCCCACTCCTTTTGGGCCACGAGTTCAGTCCAGCTTGGTTTCAAAAAACAGTGTTTGCATCTCTTGGACCCCCATTCTGGGTAGAGCTATGCCCCATCTGCATACAGACACTGTCTGTGTCAGTGCTAGATGGACTCACGGACAGTGTCTGCATCACTATACTTGTAAATTAATCATGCTTACAATCTTCCCTGGGCATCAGGACCAACCACTGTGGGACAGTCCATGTCAGTGCCAGTTCACCATGTGGCTTGCAGACGGAGGCAGCTGTGGGCACACTGCCCGCTAGCGATGGTCACCCTGCTGCCTGCACTGCCAGACTGTGCCTGGAAGCTGCTCTGGAGGAGCACTAGCTCCGTAAAAATAGGGGTCAGGGAGCAGTGTAGGGTAAACACTCATGGTCCTGTGCTGAAGAACCTGTTTGGATTGACTAGGCTGGATGACCATCAAGTAACGGAGGTGCTACATATGCAGCTGAGAGAGGAACAGAGCAACACAGACTGATACAGGTTATTAATGTGTTATTTTGTGTAATACTGTATTTTGCTCAGCAAAAGAAAAGAACCCCAGACCTGAGGAGCTTGCAAGATGAGGGAAGGAAGGAAAGCAAAGGTTCAGTGATGGGAAATACCTGGTCAAAGCTGCTGAGCCAGCCACAGCAGCACCATGACCAAAACCCACTTTTGGGAATGGGAACCCACAGCTGGGTCCTGGTTGTGCTGCTGGTCCAGGTGGCACCCAGCCTCTCAGCCCCGCCTTGCAGAGGGACATGGGGAGGTGTTGCCATCACTGTGCCATATCTCCCTCCATGCTGGGAGGCAGGCGATCGAAGCAAGTTCTGAGAAAAGAGGAGCAGGGAGCTCTCCCAGCCCAGTCATGTAATAGCTCCAGATGATGTGTGCTGCCACGTCTTAACTGGTGTCAATTTGTAGAAGAACATAATGGAGTAAAGGTGTGAGTGTAAGCAGGGGATACAGTGAAGAGAGAGACTCTGTACCGCTGCCAATTGATTTTTTTTTGGCAGCAAAGAGGCTTTTATTCTCACTGCATCACAATGAGGGCTTCAAAGCCCATTTAAGTGCCTGTTTGCCTTTCCTTTCACTCTGCATTGCAGCTGGCATACCCAAGAAAGACAGCTTGCTCAGAATGCACATTAAGGCTTGGCCAGCATGCGTGTAAAGCAGAAGTGATACAACCACCATTTTCCTAGCCAGCAGGCACTGAGATCAGAGAAGAAAGCAGAGGGCACAATGGCTTTCCTATTCTTCCCAGGTGCATCCTCATCCATGTCAGCAGAGGCACAGCCATCAGGGCTGAGGGCTTCACTCAGATATGCCACACCAAAAAGGATGGAGCTGAACAAAATGCAAACTGCTGGAGTTGATTACTGAGATTTGACTGACCTGTATCTGCATGGGTACTTCTGCCTACAAAAAAAAATTATCTACATACAGATATTTATTTTGAAAATTTGAGCAAACAGAACAGTAGGAAAAAAAGTGAGGAAAATGCATTTTTAATTTTTTTGCACGTATTGCATTTTCTTCCTCCCTGTATCTGCCAAATTTGACAGGTAGCAAATAGAGCAGCACCGCATCTGCCTTGAGTCGGGTCAGGAACACACACTGCTGCAACATCAGCACAATCAGGAGCCAAAGTATCTATAAATGTCAGGTGTAACTTTCATAGATTGTAGAGGTGAAAGGAACCCCTGTGTTCATGTGCTCTGGTCTTTCTGTATAAACAGGATGTAGAGCTGTTCTCTGCAATTGGATGACAGCCAGTTTAGGAAGACACTTAATTTCATTTTAAGAGTCTGTGCAATTCCCCTGGTAAATCATCCCAGCTGTTAATTTCCTTACTTCACAGAAATTGTGTCCTATTTCAAGGCTGAGCTTATCTGGCAGAGTTCAGCTTCTAGCTACTGAATCTTGGTAAGCTGCTGTCTGAAGGATGGAAGAGCCAGGGCTGGAGGAGCTCTGCAGCTTTCTCAGGTCGGAAGGGGGAATGTGTGGGTGTTGCTCCTCTGTCACTAGCTAAGCAAAAGCACAGCCCTGGCCAGTGCCCATAGTAAACTGAAACCCTAGTAGGGATGTCCTCCTCCTCCTTTCCCATGAACTCATTCCTGTAAAAGTAACGCCCAAGCCAGCATTTTTTCCTGTGTAACTGCCAATCTAAAATGATTATAAGACCCCTCACACTCCCTTGAAGAAGCTGGATAATTAAATCCTTCTGTATCCTAAGGATTCCCTCCTCATTCTGGATCATTTTCTGTGTCCTTCCTTTGAATTGCCCCTCTCCAGCAGCACAGTATTCTAGCAGGAGTCTTACAGTCTCTGCACACAGAAGCCAGATCCAGCCCTAGCCTGTTATTCCTTTTCATACATTGTTTTTTTCTGTGTTATAGTGAACACCAAGCCCTTTCCCAACTTGTTGCATTCTGTGAGCAGTCTGTTCGCTCAGATGACACAAGACACATGGAGGTATCTCTAACAGGGTGGGTGAAAAGTCTCTCCAAAGATAGACTTCCCTTCAGCAGGTGATTTTCCTCAGGCCAGGCCTGGAGCTTATTTTGTGCCGTGACACGCTCAGTCATCCTTTTTCTGGTCACCCAGAGCAGTCAGTGCAGACCTTGGTCCCAGGTGGGACCAAGCCCCTCAGATGTTTCTGCTGAAGTTTATGTTTCTGCTTATCTCTGAATCCAAATAACTTTTCACTGACTACAAGTTCATACTTGTATATTCACATTAGGAAGAAAATTTTTATGATGAGAGTGGTGAGGCACTGGCACAGGCTGACCAGAGAGGTTGTGGATGCCCTGTCTTTGGAATTGTTCAAGGTCAGGTTGGACAGGGCTTTGAGCAGCCTGATCTAGTGGAAGACGTCCCTGCCCGTGGCAGGGGGGTTGGAACTAGATGATCTTCAAAGGTCCCCTCCAACCCAAACCATTCTGTGAATCTGTGATTTCTGAAACGTTGCATAATGCCTATTTGGTCACAGAGGAAGCTTTTATCCATTCAAAAATGGAGAACAGTACTTAAAAACAGAGTGCCACCAGCACACAGCAGCCTGGAGAACCGGCAGCCGCTTGCACCCAGGCACCAACCACAGCTCGGAAGGGGGAGTGCCTATGGCAAAGTAACCCACCAGAGTACAGCCATTGAGCTTTTACCAGACACAGCCCTATTTACAGTTTAGTTCGTAGAAGCTGGTCAGGATTATTTTGCAACTGTAAGAGCATGGATGATACTAACAAGATGCTGTTGCAGCATCTCAATAACTCTGTCTGAAGTGACACTTCCAGAAAGTTCAAAACAGCAGACAAAGATTAATTGAAAACTCAGGAGGCCATCACCATCCTCCCACATGCTAGAACCTACTTCATTTTCCCACTAGTTAGATTTCCTGGGTGAAAAAAGTCACAAACAAGTTTACAGATGTTTTGGCTAAGTAAAATTTAAAAACTGTTTATTTAAAACAAAATTATATTCAGCAGTATTTATCTACAGTGTCTTATAATTGCCAAATGTGGGAACACTGCTAGGAACTGGAAAAAATCCTTTTATTTCCAGTTACTTTATGTTCTGACGAAAGAAAATCTATTGGTTTAGAATATCAAATAGGCATCCTCTTTCCTTCTTTCACCTCAGAGAAAAATGCTGCACTGTCTGTTCGACTCAGACCCAGCATGAAGGGCTTGCCTCTCACCATACCTGCTCACAGACCAACCTAATCCTTTCCTAGCCCTGGTTTGTTAATATTTAACAGGCTGCCAGATGCTCAGATTCAGTGGTCAAAAATGTCGCTCATAAGTAATCCTGTAGTCAGATTCTTTTTTAGTTTCTAATGCTTTAATCATTGCCTTTGTGAAATATTTTTGATTACTTAGAAATGCTGACATGACCTTAATACATTTTCATAAAGAATTACTACAGAAATGACAAGTTAATTTTGTAGTTCAAAATATGAAGACAGCAGTTAGATACTATTGGCAGAATCTAGTCACAAATAGGAGATAATTTTTCTAATAATATAAACATAACTTTATCTCTTCAACTATTATTAATTTATTTACTTCACACTTATTCAGACATTTTATGTGTATTTAATTATTGCTTTCCCCTAATTCCTGGATAAACATAATAAATATTTATCTATAAATAAAATATTATCTGTATTCAGCAATTAAAGGAAAGCAACACCATTAGTATTGTAAGTAATTGAACAGTATAATTTATTTCTTACAATAAGCAGTGAACTAAGACTTAGGTAAAGAAAAACTCAGGCTCCTTTTCTGATTTTAAATAGACTTAAATAGTGTATTCCTCTCAAACACACAATTTAAATGTGTCATCCTTATTAATGCTTTTGTCATCCATTGTAAAAGTGGTAATCTCAGTAAATTTGTTTGTTAATGCTGTAGAAGCTCCCACATAGCTGTAGCGTAGGAATTGCACAGTGTCCAACATGTGACAACGAAAACAGAATTGCTGTGCTCTTCAATACATTTTTACAAAAACAAAAGTTGTTTTAGTTTGTCTGTGTGCCATTTATGTGTCCTATGGAAAAAAAAAATTAAAAAGTAGGCTAACTAATTATACCATACATCTGTCCTCAGGCTTTTTATGGCACCAGCAGTTGTGGAATCCAGTCCCTGAATCTGAACTGAGGCCTTTCTCTTTCTCCAGTTTTGGAAGTAAGTGAAGTGAAGAGGTTATGTGGCTTTCTGGATTACCTAAAAGTAATAGGGCAAACAAAGGCTACAGTGCAAGAAGACATTTCCCCCATCTGCTGTTCATGGGGAGAGTGAGTTGTCACTCTAGCCCTTAAAACAGAGACAGGTACAATACTGATACATCCTCTTTTCTTCCACCCACACTGTTTATGGACTCCATCCAATGCCTGCATGGGAGACGTGGGGTGGCCATTGTAGGATGGTTGGGCAAGACAAAAAAATGTGTTGGAAGGCTTTTGTTTATGGAGCCTTCCTGACCTCCACTATGGCCTGATGTCACCTGGGGATCTGGTTTATGAGCTGTAGAGACCAAGAAGGACTGTTTTTGACTGAGAAAGATAAGCAAGCTGTGAGGAGCACTCTAGAAGTCACATGATAAAATCAAGAGGAGGGAAACAGTAGTGAAAAGTGATGAATGCCTACCTGATTACTAGGAGGGCAGCGTGCTGCCATGGGGCATGGGAGAGAGCAGCCCAATGTTGGGAAAAGGCAATCATCATTAGTATTGCTGAGAGTCTGCAGAAACAGCATTTTCCTGTCAGCCTGACAATGAGCTGTAACCTGCTTCCAGAACACCTTTCCCACATCAGACTCCCTTCCCTTATTTAGTCCAATTAGTAGAAGTTTTTGAGGTCAAGTCAGTCAATTTGGGAAAAATACAAACACCTTTGACAGCTGACACTTGAAACTCAATAGCTGTGCAAAGGTTGCTCGGTAGGAGTAAACATTATATAGCTCATTATTCGTCTATGCCCTGGCCCCATGATCCATTCATGAGGGCAAAAGTATTTTAATATATTAACTGGAACCTCTGCCAGCTTTGGAACTGATATAATTTGTGGCCGATGAACTCTTGTAGTCCATCATTAAATTCTCTAATAGGTTCTTTCACAGGCTGCTGTTGAGGAAAGCTTGCCAAGTCTGAATGATTTTTGCTCAGGGCTTTTCCATATGCTTCCAAACCCCTGGATGAAGCCTGAGAGGTTAAAAGAGAGACCTCTGGAAATAGTTATTTCTCAGTGGACACCTTCTGCATGACATCTTCCTGAGTTCTTCAGAGAAACAAATGAAGGCATAAGGTCCCATTGGTATTTTAAAATATCTCATAATACAGTATTCTATACCTTGTAATTGTGTACTGAGATAAAAAAAGCTATGTTACAGTGATGAACTTGCCTAGTTGACTGACGCTACTTATTTTCTTCTAAATTATTATTTGATTATTTAATCTCTTTGATGTGGAAATCATGATTGAAATATTTCTCCATCAATTTTATGAAATTCAGGCAAACTTGCATCTTGCCAGCATAGCTGGAAACACAATAGAGGTAGGATGAAAAAATGACATAAGTAATGACTTTTTGAGAAAGCTTTTGTAAAAATAAAAGGCTATTCACCAAGTGATATTTGTCTAGAAGTCCCATTAGAAATGGCAGCAATGATAATTAAAGGACACCAATGTCTTTAAGAGCAACACTCATTTGTAGATACATGTGCTAGCTTTCTATGTCTGCCTCTTCCCCTAAGAAACAGAATTAAGGTTCCTTTTTGTTCTTATAACAGCCTTCATAATGTGGAGTTCCTGAAGCTGTGGCTTGTGGTCACTGCCTAATGTCTGTCAGGAAGGACCTAGTCTTGATAATGCTTAAGAACAAAACAGCAAGTTTATTCTAGAAAAAGAAATTATGTAATTTAATTACAGAAATGGGAATTTGAAACACATAAAAGAAAGTGAAAACTAAATCTGTGAAGTGCATAAACATCTCCATGATGCTTAGAGCTGCTGCCACATCTCAGATAACTCGAGGGCCTGACAGTTCAATGTCTTTCCCCCCTTCCCCCCCCACCCCCTGCCAAGGAGTATCCTTTGTGACAGTAGTTTCTCTTTTTGTCCAACAGTCTTCTTCCTTCCTGTCTTCTCAGCCTGCAGGATGCCTGTCCTGGTTTGGGGTAGAGCAGAGCTAATTCTGTTCAATGCCTGTACTTTTCAGCCAAAGCTTCTTCTAATTAACTGCACTTTCTGAAGCTAACAGCACATTTTCACAGACTGCTTCTAGCAGTGGTAGCACTCCATGTCCAGAGTTACCACCAAGGGTTGCTGTGCAGACCAAGGTCACTGCTACATCCTGTGTACCACACGGAGGAGGGCAGAAAGTAAAGCCACACCTGCAGGGAGGAGTGGACATGACAGGGGACCCTAAGATTCACCAGTGAGGTATTCCATCCCATATCCCTCATATTCACTACAAAAGCTGAAGGATCATGAGGGTCAACCCCTTCTGCCTCCCTTCTGCCTTCTTCCTTGCTTTTGCTGCTCCTTCACTGGACTCCATCCATCCTGCCTTTGATCCCGAGCTCTGTGTTCCTGAACTGAGTTCCAGAATCCAGCTCCTGTGCCCAGCTGCGGCTAGGTCCAACCTGGGACTGTTCCCCAGAGGCTGCTCCCCAGCTGGGGATGATGGTGACATATTGCCATCAGGGGGAGCAGGGTTTGCTACTGGTTTAGTGTATATTTGTATATATTCCGTTTTATTATAATTACTATTAGTAGTAGTAGTATTTTCGTTAAAGCTGTTTTACTTTTCTAATCGACAAGTATCTCCCTTATTTCCTTTCTCTTCCCCTTTCAGGGGGAGGGGGGCTAACAGAGAGTCTTTGTTACAGGTCTGGGGGCAGCCTTAACCCTAAACTGTGACAATTCCCACCTTTTCTCAAATTCTTCAGCACAGCTTTAGCTTCAAGAAGCTCTTCAATCCCACCTGCCTGTGATCATTTACGGATCTTCCCTCCTGAGCAGAGGGACCCATGCTTCTCTCCCCTCCCCTGGAATTGGGTTCTGATATTCAAGCTACAAAGGCTTTAAATGGAACACATCACAGTCCTGGCAGCTCCTCTGCATATGGACTGATGTTGCATTCATTACCAAGAAGATCTTTATTAGCTTAAAGAGCCTTCCTGCTTTTCATGTCATTTTCAGGATTGCTACGGAGGCTTATAAAGCCTGTACTATGAGAAAATATTCACGGTGCTAATACCTGGTTGCATCTGCAATCTCTGGCTCAGTGGTAATGCACAGCCACAACTACAGGTGACAAATTAATGACTGGGGTGACAGACTTGGAACTCAAATGGAGGTATCCCGCTTTTCCAGCACATGCCTTCTTCCCCTTCACCTTTTACTGGTTTTTTGAGTCCTACTTATGTTTTGTAATTGGACAATGCAAGCTAAGCTTCAGCAGCTAGGCAGAGAAGGACTTGAGCTCTGGGGCACTGGAGATCTGTTAAGCACTGAAACTACTGTCTGCTGGCAACACTGTCACTGAGCAGCAGCTTCTTGGAGGGGCAGAGTCCTGAGTTGTGAGAAAGGGGGTTGTGGTGATCCTGAGCAGGAGCTTCACAAGAGCAGGGAGTTCGTGCCAAATCCTGTAGTCAGGAAGCCCTGCCACCCCTGGGGGAAGGATATGGGCATCTTCCCCTGACAAATTCTGCCTCCAGTCTTGGTTTTACATGTCCTGCAGATCTCCATGCAAGGCACACTCGAGAAACCAAGTCCCAACTAAGAAGGAAAGCATCAAGACTCCTGTTGGTAATATTGTGCTGGTGACTGAAACAGACACTTTTTGGCCAGTTTTGCTCCATGACACTTGCAAGAAGTTGTGTTCACCAGTAGAGTTCCTGGATGCTTCCTGAAAACTAAAGGTGTCATTATGGTAAACATCAAAAAGGAAAAGTTTGGCTGTGGAGATTGTTCATTCAGGTTACAGCTTACATCCAGCACATGCTAGGTGCCTTGAATCTTTCACATCTTGTGTTACTGGGTGTCCACCTTACTTGCCTTCAGCACTAACTGATGCTCTGGGGAGAGGTTGGCACCTGCCTCCTGTTTGAATTTGTTTGGTTCATGAAGATTAATAAGCACAAATGATACTATATCTAGCAGAAGTCTGGGAAAGTCTGATGAAATTTTGTGCAAATCTGGTGTCTGCTAGCAAATGCAGATCAGCCAAGAGAACAGTAGCTGAAAAATAAGTTGGCTTCATGTTGTCAAGATTGTCCTGGCAAGATTCACCAGGGAACACAGCAGCTGCAGAGCATCAGTCCAGCCTCATCCAGCATGGAGGAGAGTGCCGTGACTGAAGAATATACATCCTTGATGGGAGTTAGCAAATCAGTTCTCAGGGGAGAAGAGAATTTACTCTGCCCTCAGTGAATAATTCAACTAAGGAGTTTTGCTTTGGGCAACTTGTGAAAGTAGCAGAGCTTCTTGTATAAAATGATATTTCTGAAAGCTTTACCCATTAATTTAACATGGCTTAGCTCAATTCCAGCCTTCCTTATACAGTACAGTCCATCTTGTGCTTTGCTAGTCAGGACTGATGTATTCCTCTGAGGTGTGAACTGAACCAGCTGCTTGCAGATCTCAATAACTTGCTTCCATGGCTAAGCAAAAGGGGAGCTTTCAAACAGCAAAGGAAGTCATACAGAGTTTCCAGTATAGTCAGCAATTTCTTATTCATTCTGTGCTGTGCAGTATTCATTTCTGGATAAAGATGTTGTAAAAGCTATTTAAATATATAATTGTAATAAATATTCATAACTCCTTTTGCAAGACTTTTTAGAAATGTACAGAAAACCAGCAAAGGTATTTCAGGGCTTCCTTTCTCTGTGCAGTTCTAGAGATATTAATGCCTGTGAAAAGCAAGGGGCAAAGGGGACTGCATAATTATGAATGACAGTCACGTAATATAATGTTAGTTCAAACTGGACTTTATAGCCAGTATACTAGAATGCAGGACATGTTCACAGATACATCAGGTAAACTGGGGCTTATATTTAAAGAAATACAAGCTGATTTTTTAACTAAGTTCCTAATATAATTGGAAAATATACATTAAATACAGCATCTTAACTTCACTGACTAATACTGACATGTTCAGTACAAAAATAGAAGCAGATATATAGAAATCTAACAGAAGAGTAATTCCATTAGGGTAATGGTTAATGCAAAATCCAGGGCCTATTGCAGCTTTTTGACTGGCATGGATCTTACATTGGTACCCTGCTGCTTTTTACTTCAATGTATCTGCTGAATATTTGTAGACTGAAAAGATGTTTAAGCTTGGGGTTTTTTTTTGGACGAAGTGAAGTAGAGACCCTGCAGGGAAGAAAATTTCAGTAAAAGTGATCTGGCCATTTTCAGGATTGAAATTAGAAGAAAATAGATAACTCTATTGCTTGTTTTACAAGTCATTTATTTTGGCAATGTCAGCAGG
>NW_008599776.1:17451-33238 GCF_000691845.1 Merops nubicus
TTCCTGCTTTGGAGAAGTAAGCTAGACTTTTTCAAGAGCAGAGAACTCAATATAGGTTTGGAGGCATAACTTTTTTTTTTTTCCTCTGCAAAATTGCCTGTATTTGCTGAGTTGCAATATTGCAGTTGCAAGCGCTGAAGGCTTTTCATCTCTATCCTCTGAAAGCTGTCCAGTCCAATTGTGTGCCAGCTGCTCAGAGCTGGAATTGGCCTGGGATCACAGGAGCAGTCATCCTCAATTCATCCAGTACCAGGAACAGAATTTCCCTCTTACTTTTTCTCCCAGCAAAGAGACCTTTGGGAGCAAGAAGATGTAGCAAGGGAGGCTGGAGGACAGAAGAGGAAGGAAAAGAGAGAAATCTTTCAGCCTATTTATCTTACCTAAAAGCAAATTAGTGTGTGTTGTGATTTCTGTGATTATTTTCACAAGAGAAAAATGGAAGACACTAAACCAGTCTTCAGTCCTTGAGAGAAAGATTCAGTGGTGTCCTGTAACAACATCTGAGGAAGCTGGATTCAAATAAAAAATTAGTCAAAGGGGTTGAAAAAGGAAATTAAAACGCTGGAATGAATTCCTAAAGAAAGCAATCAGTTTACTGCTTTTGGTATCTTATCTAGCCTCACTGTCTCTCAAGAGTGTATTTTGACCACTACAGGATTTTGTGCTTAACTATAATTTTTGCAGGTGTCAGTCTATGGCTAGTTTTATACATTAAATAAGGTTAGGTTGAGAATTGTTGCCTTTTAGTCTTGAAATCTTTGAACATACCAAGTGGAGAAGTGGCAGGGACAGGATAAATATAGGAGCTGGGCAAGAGGAAAGAAAGAAGAGGAAAAAGAAGGGATGAAGAAGATGAAAGGGAGGGACAATAGTGGAAAGAAGGGCCGGGAACTCAGCTTTGCAATTGGATTATTGGATCATAAACCAGAGGGGACCCAGCTAGACTGCACATCTTGTGACTTCCCAGAAACCATCACTATTTAAGTTAGTGCTTCTAGGAACAGAAGAGTTCCACAAATTAATTTTTTGTTTTTTCATGTTGTCAGCAATTGAGTGATACCATGTCTGTTGGCCAATGTGATTAGGTCTGGGTACAATTATTGTTAAAAGCAAAGGATATATTTTCTCACCAAGAGGGCTTAATCATTTGTTACATGATATAAAAATGAACAGAGACATTATCTGCACAAATCATAAATTAAATATTACATTTTCAGTCTATTTGCTAAGTTATTCTACTTTCTTATCTAAAACATTCATTTTATGATGTAGTGAAGCAGTAAATACTTAAATAGCGAACCTTGACTTCAGTTCTACTGCTTTGAGCTTTCTATTAAAAGAAAATCTGCAGGAGTTTCTTCAGTTTCCTCAAAGTGTGATTCCCCTTCTCAAGGGTCTATTTCTGTGGAGACATTTTCATATTCTATCTCATGTTTGAAGACCCTTTTAAAGAAACAGCTTAAAAGATTAATCTTCTAAGCACTTCTTTTACAAACACCCTCATTTCTTTACAATTAAGCACATGACATTTCATTCTACTAGTAATGATCTTCAAATATATCCTTCCTCCAGAATATCATTTGTGCTGCCAGCAAATTGCAAATAATTGATGAGACAAATGGTAGACAAGTCAGGTTTGAAATATCAAATTTAGAGATGATACCAGCAGGGGGCAATAAATAGACACCGTCCCTGACAACTGGCTCTCCAGCAGCCTGGAGGCTGGAAGCTCAAGGCCTGCTGCCCATCGTATTTGAAAAACAGTCTTAGATTCCTTCAGTAAATTACAAAAAGAAAAGTCACAAGTGGCCTTCCTTTATAAAATCTGTTTAGCTGTCACACGGTCCTTTGATGAAAAGTGTTTTCTAAGTACTCATAACCAGCCATAATAAAGAATAGCAATTTATAATAAGTGGAAAGAAAGTAATAAACCATAGCATGCCTGGTTGAAGACACCCAACCAGTATGCTCATGAGCAATGAAATAGGTGCTCCATCTACAGGTCAAGAAAAGCTACTTGTTAACTTGATTTACAGCACCTCCTGTTCCTTATAATAGCAGGAAATACAGTATTAGAAATTATGCAACAAACAGAAATGGATTCTGAACAAAACTTTCTAATTGCCATTCATGGAGATAGAGATGTCTCTGAGGCCTTCAGCATGGTTTCTTTAAAATATTAACATCTAGGCTGAAATGTCTTTTCTGTATATACAGCATATGCTGGTTTTACTCTTTTTAACTTCAGTATGATCATGTCAAGGGACCATTATCCAGTCTTTAACTTCCAGCTTGCACATTGTGTTGTTTGTTGAGGAGACGTTTGCTGAAAAAGGAGAAAAAATGTATTTTTGCCTCTTAATGAGGCAGAAAACACTATTGGAGTTCCCTAGGAATCTTGTTAGATAATTAAGTGCCTTAGGCCTACACAGCATCATCAAACTTTTCTCCACTTAAATTATTTACAGGTAGTTAAGACCAAATATTTCACCCACCATCAACGTGGAAGCTCTATTTTGTGTGTCTCAAGGCTATTTTAAGGCAGATTCATTAATCTAGGAAGTCTTGCACACAGAAAAAAAAAAAAAAAAAAAAACCACTTTTTTTTTTTTCCCTCTCCCTATAGTGGGCCATGCAGCCCCTGTGGCTGACTCCAACTGGCATAATGCAGATCAGACCCAAAGCTGGTATTCAAGGATGTGAGATGATTGAAAAATTATTCTAAGCATATCCCATGAAAATACTGTCATCCTAAAACTGGTGTTTTAACAATGCATTTTATTTCAATAACCTGTATTCTGACAGTAGCAATGGTTCTGACAGCTGTGTCTGAACAGCTTTTATTTGGTCTTCGTTTGGGAGTTATACAAGTTAAATAAGTTTTGAATTGTTATGCCTCCCAGAGCACTGTTATTGCTCATTGGCGTTTGCTTTTATTTTTTTTAATTGCTACAGTTGTAGCTATTAGATTGAAGTCTAAAAGCATTCTTACAACATTCTTGTTTAATGATTGTATTACCAACACATACGTGAAATTAAACAGCACTTTATCCTCTCTCTGCTACAGCTACCTCTGCTACTGAATACTCATCTCCTCTCTGCAACTGTACAAGACAGGTTTCCCTCAGCACTCATTTTCTGCAGTAACCATTGCAAATAACTGTATTTTGGGCTGCATTTTGAAGCCTATCATCCAGGTCAGAATTAAAACTAAGGTGTCCATGTAACTACATCGCTCAAGGGGAATGTACTATGGGCCTGACCCCATGCCATAGGTGTGTGCCAGGGCACTTCTGCTGCAGCCTCTCTAATGTACCACATGCATCCTGCCCAGCCCTATAAACTGACTCTGAGGATGTGAAGAAAGAGACATCTTGCCAGAGTGAAAAAGAAAATATCCTAAACCTCCCCAAGACCATGTGATCTGATGCAAGATACATGGCTTGGACCAACCTGTTGACCTACTAGACCATTGGGAGCAGCCCTCCCTGTTTCAGGCAGGAGAAAAATCAAATCTCCAGTTCCAGAAAAGAAAATGAGCCTCATGTACTCCCTCAATCCTCCCCCAAACAGAAGACAGTGTGTAGGCAAAGTCTAAGGCTGTCAGATTGAGGTGCCTTGTCACACTCACTGTGCTGTTTTGCATGAGAAAAGAGAGTCTTCCAGGGGTCCAGACTGTTTCCTCACCATGGCCAGAGTGGATGGAGGTCCTCAGCAGAAGTGCTTTAGCAGTGATGTGCAATTCCATGAGGGCACTGGACTCTTTGGGAAATTAAAGTTATATGCATGTTACTTGGGAAAAAATATTCTGTGGTGCTTTTCTCTAGCACTAGCAGGGGCATGCCAAGGTCATGGCTAAGGGCTATAGCAGTGAGACTGCATTCAGTTGAACCCTCAGTCTATCTAATCCACTGTTTTGGAGCTAGAAATAGCCAACTAATTCTCTCTGTGCTCTAAAAATACATGGACAGGGGATGATAGACTTACCTGTAACCAATGCAGTTGCTTAGAGTGAAAAAGGAAAGAGATTTTCTCCCTGACACCTAAGTTTGTGTACATCCCAATAGGTTACAAAAAGTGAGAGATGGGGAAAGAATATCCTAGCAGCTTATTAGTATTCAGCTCTCTCTTTCTGAGGCTAAAGGTAGTATTAGCTTGTCTCCCCCTCCAAAGGATCAGGCACAGTACTGTGTCCCTGTACACGTGCAAAGAATGGGGTCTCGTAAGGAAAAACCATTCCACCTCCTTCAAAGTTAAAACAAAACCACGTTTTGGGGAGAGGAAAAAAAAAAAAAAGATATAAAATGAATGTAATTTGAGAATTTGCTGCATTTATTGGAAGTTCTAGCCAAATTAACAGAATCATTTAGAGTATTGGACAAGTGAAAAGTCAAACCATTAAGAGCATTCAGTCTGGAGAAAAGGAGGCTGAGGGGAGACTGTATTGCTCTCTACAACTACCTGAAAGGAGGTTGTAGTGAGGTGTGGATGGGTCTCTTTTCCCAAGTAATAAGAGAAAATGGGCTCAAGTTGCACCAAGGGAGGTTTAGATTAGACATTAAGAAAATTTTTTTCACCAAAAGGTTGTCAAGCACTGGAACAGGCTGCCCAGTGAAATGATGGAGTCATCATCCCTGGAAATATTTAAAAATTAACATGATTTAGTGTTGGACTTGTCAGTGTTGGGGTTAACAGTGGGACTTCATTTGGTTTAAAGACCTTTAAAGGTCTTTTCCAATCTACATAATTCTATGACTCTGTGATTTTTGGGCATTTAAACAAAATACTATCTTTTAATTTCAAAGTGAAGTTTTATTTTCAGCTACACCTACGTGTAACATTAAAATGGCTAAAGCACCCTGGCAGCTAAAATGTTATTTGTTTTCTTTCTTGGACCTTCAAATCAGAAGTCTCTTGACTAGAGACAGGGCAATGCATATTTTGGCAGCTTCTTTCTTTGTTCTTACAGTGCAAAGACTTCTTATTTTTTGGCATTTGACAACCCTCTTTGTGCTTCGTACCAGAGAGGAACAGATGATGGGAGAAGTAGAAAAGCAAGAGAAACTAGGAAGCAACGCCAGGTCTTCCTCTGAATTTGGAGTTCAGGACTTTAGAAGCTCAGGAAGTGTAGGGATTGCCTTTTCCTCCAGCAGCCAAAGTTTACAGAAGTCAGCAGTCAGCAAGCACTGCCTGCATGGGACTGATTCAGTCTGTAGCGAGCCAATGTGTACGGACCACAAGGCAATATTACAAAGGTCTCATCCTCTCAGAGGTTATGGGACCCTCTCCTGCCTTCACAGGCAAATATGAAGAAGTGTAAAGGAGCTTGTAATGACAATACTAGTCTCAGAAGAATGCTACAGTTGGTAACAAATCTTTCCAGAAAATCATTGTAGTAAATGTTCAGGTTTTATAATGTGTCGCTCATTGTAACCGTGGCTGTTGGGATTTAGCTCTATTAAATGGTCACAGCAGAATACTGTTCTAAATAGGACATGTAAGCACCTTCCTGTACCAGGCTCTAGTCATCATCAGCCAACCTAATACTGTTTTTCCAAGGCTGCCGAGTGCTGCAGAGCCATTTTAGTGTGCTGTTAGTGATGTGGCTCTTCACAGTGCTGCTCTGCCACAGCCCAGAGCTGCAGTGGAGATGAAGCCACGGAGATGTGATGGCAGAGCCTGGGGCAGCCCTGCAGACGAGGCAGTCCTGGTTTGCCTTACACAGAAGCACATACGTGTGGCTCTTCAAACCTGGATTAGAGATTTGGCTCTTGATCAGGGATAAGTCTGGGCTGTTTATACTGCCAGTCTTTTAATACCATCAGCCTCTCCTTAGGAAGTAATCACCTTGCTGCAAATCAGAGTGATACATTCAGCTTATTAATGGTCACAAAGCTCTTTCTGAGCTAGGCTTTCCAAGTGATTGCTATGCTAACAAAGGTTGAGATCAGCTATCAATTTATATTACGTATTCATAGTTAACTTCAAGTGCAAGATTTCAGAGACAAATTAATGAGAGCTTAGCATCACATGCACTTCTGAAATTCTCAAGAAAGGCTACTCCTTGCTCTTAAGTATCCACAAGCCTTTAACAATCTCGTTGTAGGATGTTACTGTATGCCTTTATATCTCCTCTTTTTTCCAGGCATGTCGTATTTTTTATTTCAGTACAAGTGTTTTTAACTTCTCCTTCCAGTCGTGGCAGCTTGTTATATCCTACAGGTCTGAGAGCTCTTTAACTAAGTTTTCTTCTCATGTGGGTTCTTAGAAATTTTGTTAAAACCCTTAACCCTCTCCTGTATAAGCAATATGAACTGGTTTTTCATGAAGAAAATACATTTTCCACTTCTCTGATTTTCCCTTGTCTTTTCCTTTTTGACACCTGCTTTATTTTCCCATCACCCCATGGAGCCAGGGGCAGCAGTAGTGGGTGTGGAGTTGTACATGTGCCCCTACTTAGGCCAGAGAAGAGGCAATGGTCTCGTCTCATAGCTGGTGCTTTGTCTTTCCTGGGACTCTGTTGGTGTTCTCGACTCTACGGTTGCACTGAATACTTAAGTTCAGCTGGTTAAAAGGGATACACAAGAAACTGTCACAGCTTCTCAGGACAGAGTTGCTGATGCTATGGGAATTCCTGTCTTCCTACACACATATGATGTGTGATGTTATAAAAATATAAAACTTTACATCTCACCAAGTAAATCAGATTATAATACAACAGTGACCTAGTGCTTTACAGTACTAACACTGTCCAGGCTTTTCTGTCGCCTGTGAAGTCCACCAGCAATGTAGCTTTAATGGGTATTTTGATTTCTTTGTTAAGCTATGTAACTCATCAGTCTTTATGAAAGATATGTCAGTATACTGCATTTCAAATATTTTAGTCTTAAATTTTTAAAATCAAGGCAGGAGGGATTTGCTATGGTTTCAGATAAAAGAGGAGGCTCACAAGCCCTGAATTGTTTCCTGCTCAGAGACATGGGGGAAGGACAAGGGGAGGAGAAAGAGGAGAGAGCAAGGAAAGGATTCCAGAAGTGGCAAAAATCCACTTCATACTTCAAGAGATTTGAGCCCCAATTCTGCTTTTATCTACACTGTTTTCCACACTAAGGCAATGTGATGAACTTCACGGAACAGCTGTTTTCCACCTTCATGAAAATAAGGTGACAGCCAGGGTCCCACAAGGAAAGAGAAGAGCTAACTGACTATGTTGTGGTAGATGGGCTGGTCACTTGCCTCTGAGGTGGAGAGAAATAGATATCTTAAGAAAGCATTTTATTGCCCCCTGAAAGAGGCCAAGTGAATGACTATAAAGGATGCTAACGTACAGCAGGAGTCAAAAGGCCTGAGGGACCACAGCGGGGTGAGGTGGATTCTACCTGTCATGATCAACATACTTCTAAACATTTACTCTGATGAACAGTGCCTGATATTACAGGTGATCAGGGAGCTTTGGTTCTATTTGGCGTGCCAGCTGGCAAAATGCCGGTACGTAGAACATGAAGGTGCTCTGTTTAATCCAAAATAAAAGTATTCAACTTTTTGCTTTATTTTGCGTATGTGATCTTAGCTGCTGCTTGCTGCCAGCAAGCTGCCAAGCAGGATACAGCAAGGCTCAGTGCAGGGCGTGGGGCTGGGCTGCAGCGGCGCTTGTGTCCGAGGGCAAGTGCATGGCACAAGTGTGGCCAGGAGAGGGCCACCAAGACCTAGCAGTTTCATAGTGCTGTGCTCTCTTACCGAACAGGCTTTGTAAAAGCTTAATTGCAAAGTCATTGAAGTTCGTAGACGTGTAACCCGGGGAAACAATTGCATGCTTCCTTGTAGGGGAGGCACAGGAGACGCTCCTTCAGATGTGCTGCAAGCAGTAATTTTATGAGATCTAATTTTTTTTAAAAAAGGAGGTGAAAAGTGCAGGCAAAAGTTCAGGGAATGCTTGCCTTTCATCCTGGCAGCCACTGTCTGGCAAATGTCCAAAAAGATACAAGGTCACTCATCTATGCACAATTCCAGATATCCTACAGATCAAGTGGAATAGCTCCGTACCTCCTGCTCCATTAGGAACAGGTAGGCTATCCATACACATTCCCTTTGCTAATCTGTCTTACTCTGTTGGGACTAAGACTGGTTGGCAAAGGGGTTGCGGGTTCCAGCCTGTCCTTCAGACTCTCTGAACGTGTCTTAACTGACAGAAAAATCTCTTAAAGTGACTGAGGAGGAGCTAAATCATTGCCTGTTTTGACACATTCCATGGAGTGGTGCATGCCTCACACAGGTGTTGCCAGGAGGTTTCCACACATGGTGGAAGGCCAGTGAGCCCAGCCCTGTCCCTACCTGAGCCTGGGCTGAGCAAGGGCAGCCTGCATTGCTGCAGCCTCTTGGCACAGAGCCTGGGCAGCCCACATGCACACATGATTCCCTAACCTAATGTTAAGCACCCACAGGTTGAGTCTGGATCCAGCCTTTCCTTCTGAGGTGGCTGGAGCTGATAGGCTGTGTGTGGCATGTTCTCAGTGCTCCAACAAGTGGAGTATCTCAGCCTTTCCTGCGTCTCTTTATGCTCACCGGTACACATAGTTCTCTTCCAACCATTTCTCACACTACGGTGTTTGGGAGTTGCTACTATTTTTATCCAACAATCACATTAATAAACATTTGATCTCTGTGCAAAGTAGATGGGACCAGAACTGTCAGATCATGGCAAGCAAGGTGAAAAGTGAAGTCCAATGGGCACAGACTCCAGCTTTATGGATCTCCACTGTGAAAAACAGGGGGTCAAGCAAGATCCCGGGAGAGCCAGGAAAGCCAGTGAGCGTGTGCCTCACTCTGTTTTCTTGTGTGTGGAGTTCCTCCCTCTTCTGTGATACTTTTTCAGCTGTTGAGCAGAGGTTGATTAGAGACAAGGGTATTGTGGTCTAGAGCTCCCTGCAGCCCATGTTTAGGCCATTTCGCACAGCAGCGATGGCAGGTCAGTGCTGAGGCAGGGCAAGATGGAGAGCAGAACTGAACTACAAGGGTCCACAAATGTGTGGCTCAAACAGGATTTTCCTTGGGCAAGCCCATCATAGAGATATTCCTGGTAAAAACAAAACAAAGCAAAACAAAACAAAGCAAAACAAACAAACAAAAAAACCCCTAACAACTCTGCTGAGCTCTTGCCTGTGGCATAGTTGTGGTGGGCTTGTGCAGACCAAGTTGTGGTCTCATGTGGATGGAAAGCTACTCAGGGAGCCTACCCATCCAGGGCCCAAACTCTACATCTTGAACCCTTGCACCTTAGTGTCCATTTGAGGCTACTCAAACGGCAGAGGAGATACCACCAATTCTGCTGCTGGTGACGGTTGCTGGTACCATCAGGTACCACTGTTTCCTTTTTAGTATGTTACTATGCAATGTTGTTCTCACTCTGAGGAGAGTCTGACACTGAGATGTAGACATATCCCTCAGTCCAAGCAGGGCTGAGATAAATCTGGTAAGCAGAAAGCAGTTCGTTGAGGGACTGCCTCTTTCTCCCACAAAGGAAAGCTGCATTTGCTACTTCCTTCTCAAGATAATGAACTGCATTTAACTTATGAGTTAGATATAAGCAATACTTTCTTCCAACATTTTCTGCCTGCATTTTCTTTATCTTCTTTGAGGTTCTCATGTATTAATCTGATTGTTTAGTGAAGTGAACTTCTTTTAGTTCACTTTAGTTTTAGTGAACTTCTAATTTATAAAGTTTGTAGCTTGTGTGCGATTTGCTTCTTTAAACAGTCAAATGAAATCTGGAATAGCCATCTTTACTGATAAAATCCAAGATAGCTTTACCAAACCATAGAATCTTCTCCATAGTTACACCCTGAGTGTGGTAGAAAGAAGATAAATGGGAAATTCCTCATGATAACATCATCTTGAGGAATCACTCCAAGAAACGATTCTTTGATACATTCTTTATGCTCAATCTACCTAATTTACATGTTTATTAATTAGCTAGAAATACTATATGTCACCAGCCAATAAGCTTAGTGTCCTCTGTTGTTTTGGTTCAATTTCATTTGTGTTTACCTGATGATGGCATATCTTACACACATATAAAATATTTTTAAGTGAAAATTAGTTCTAATTAAATATCTTGCCCATTTTAAGAATTAAAACAACTTTTCTTTCCACTTAGTCAAAACACATGCCAGCTCTAACAAATTAACATGTCACAAAGCTTACTTCCCTATTCCCTAATTATAAAAAATACCAAACACTGTTCACATCAAGTGTAAATCTCTTTTTCCACTGTGTACCCCAACAATGCCAAAATACCTTTCATATTAATAAGATAAGACAGAATGTAGTAAGATTAGTACATACACAGGCAAAAACCTCAACCATAGGTGATCATTGGCATGATAATGGAAAATGCTACAATTTACTTTCTCAGGGTCATGGTTCACTGTAACTACATTATTCTTGGGCTCCATTTTTTTTTCATCCATGTTCTCAACCATTTAAAAATCTATAGTTCCAATTTCCAAGACTATTGGTCACTAATCTGGGCAGTCATTTTACTGGTCTCATCATCATTCATGATTCATTCATGACCTTACCAGGGCAGTTCTCAGAGCCCAGCACAAGGAGTCTGAAATACAGACACTGTTCTTGAGTGACAAACTGAACTTTCAGAGGATATTTACCAGGCTCTGGATTAGCCTTCTTTTCAAAGCATTTTACAAACCCTTCTCTTTACTAAGACCTATGTATTGCTGTAGATTAATAAAGCAGAAAGGAGAAGAGAGTACAGTGATTGTGCCAAGTAGTAGCTGCTTCTCCAGCAAAGCATCAAAAGATCTTGATGTCCACAAGGAAACATTATAGACCTAATATACCCTTGAAATATTTTTATATAATTCTGGCAAGTGTTATAAAAACATATAGACACAATCTACTACACTGTAATTAGAGTGGAACCATGGTCAGTGCTTATATCCAAGGTGGGCTCCATCAGCTGTCTCCAACAAGAGCCCAGACAAAAGACAAACAACAAGATGTTAAAATGCTCCCTTCCCTTCCTGGAAGAGTATTCTCCATCTCCATAGCATCAGCTTTCACCAGACCTGGGATCCAGGGATTTACATATATTGAACTTGACACTCAGATACTGTTAAGAACCTCCAGAAAGGAGCTAAGAATTCTCAAAGTTGCCTCTTTGGCTAAATCAAAAGAGTAAGGATCTAAAGGTGCTACTTTACTTTAAGATTATATACCACACTGCTGCACATCCAGTAAGTGCCATCTGCAGTCAGGAAAGCCACTGGAACAAGAATGTCATGACTGAAACCAGAAAAAAAAAACAACCAACCAAAACAAAAAACCAACACCAAAACAAAACAAAACAAAACAAAACACCAAAAACCAAACCAACAACCACACAAAAACAAACAAACAAACAAAAAAAAAAAACAATGGAAAGTATTTTCAGAGTTCTTCAATTTTTTCTTTTATATGCTAAGATATAAAACTTTCTGAGACTAAGAAAAATATACAGAGAGATCAATCTAGTCTACCAATATGATTTTAGGAGATTAAAATACAGTAGGAGTGAATCAGAAAGATATTATTTTGGGTATGAAGAGGTGGACGTGGGAGATGTTGAGGTAAGATGCTGAGGAATGACAGGCATTGCCACAAGTCTATCCTGCATGCCATTCGATAACACCAAGTTAAATACAGTGCAAGGCAGACTGATGCTGGTGTCCCTCTGTCCTACTAGTTCAACAACAGGACTTTTTTCTAGTTTTGAAAAAGTGGAGAAAGAAAGAAACCTACCTCTTTCCAGGCACAATCAACTGTGTGTTGATGTTCAGGTTCTGTCCTGAGTGTCACAAAAGGCTCATGTTTGCCACCGTCTTGGCTCATCCCTGCATGGACAAGTGGCACAGCCCACAGAGCTCCTGAATACTTAGCCCACAGGGCTTTAGCTTGGGACTATGAAAGTAGTGAGTGTCTGCTGAGTCCTACTGTATTTTTTTTTTTAAGACTCAGCAAATGCTTTCATATGTTTCATTTTCTTTACATTTTAAATCTCTGTTTACATCTTTGGGGCTAACTATGCCCCAGGACGAAAGATATCCCACCACAGAAATGGAGCCTGATGCCTCTGTGGGTGTTGGGTCTCATGTGGCACACATCAGTTCCTGGCACTATCAGACCACACTGGCAAAACTACCAGATTATAGATTCCCCATCTGCAGTCCATGTGTAAAATGGAGGGAAAATGTAACTTTCCATAGGTTTCTGAAATAGTTATTTGCAATACAGAAACACCTGAAGTCCTCTATGGATATTTGACATGGCAGCATTTCTTGGGACATGTAAGCACAGCATGTACCAATGTCCTCTGAAGTGACAACAGAGAAAAGCACCAGCAGAAGAGTTGGTGAAGTTTCCTTTCCCTTCAGTGAGTGGGCAGGCAGAGGGCAGCCTGTGATGCCTTTACAGAACTATCTTAAGGTTATCACAGTATCATCCTGGGACAGAGCTGAGGTTTTAATTCAGATTTCTCAAGACACAGTCAATAACTTTCATCCAGAGCAATTTCCCTTTGTCTTGCTGACAGGCAAATCTGAAGTGTGACAGATGACAGACAAACTGGCAGTGTGACAGGAGGCTTTTGAATGCAGTCTGCAAAAAGTGCAAGAACATCCATTTTTCTCCCACACCAAATGCTCGCTCCTACCTTTCCCTCAGCTCCTGTTTATATCCTGCTTTGCCAGAAAAGGCGGTTTCATTTCTTTCATGGAAGTCCTTTCACAGCCAGTCATCTAGGGCAATTCAGCATAGGCATTAAGATAATTATCATTAAAAGTTATATCCTGTCATAGTCTTGTGCTGTGCCTGCTCAATTTCTCTAGATACAAATTTCTTGCAAAATTCACCCCCAGATCACACTATAAATACTCACCTGTGGAGCAGCTTCCCAGAGCTTTGATGTGAATCTGCATGAATCTTTTCCCTAAAGTAAGAAATTTGAGGGGAAAGAAAAAATCAAATGTGAAAGCTAGTTAATGAAAGCAAAACTCTTAAACAAACAAAAATGCAGAACTCAGAAAAACAGAAATTAAAAGGGACTGCAAACAAATCTTGGCCTTCCTGCTCCATTCTTGAAGAGATGGACCAATCCCACATTCTTTCTGGTGGTCCAGCATCTTTCAGTAATAATAATCACACAGCAAAAACTGGGTCCTTAAGAAGAGTCTTCCTTACTGTCCTATCCAAGAGCTGACTGCTTTCTGTTCTCAGTAATCTGCCTCAGCTCTTGTCCTACTTATGTTAGATGCAACACAACCTAACTATGGACCTTAGATGGAAACCAGGGGTGAACAAAAACACACACAGAAACAGTGTGCAGTGGGAAATAGTATAATACACAACAGTGGCTCAGAATAGCCTGCCATCTCAATAAGGAGGAAGAAAAGAGGAACACCAGAAAAGTGGGGAAGAGACAATAAAGCCCTGGGTCTACTGTTTAATAGCGTGGGCAGCACCTGTGCAGAAAAAGTACACTGAGTTTTCTATGCTGAGCCTTGTCTGAAAGCAGTTTGTAGCAGTGAGTGAAGAAATATCCATCTTCTGTTGGATCATCCTTATGCAGGAAAATGGTGGGCTGCACACACTGCTTCTAGGGCATTTGACTCTACCATCCATGTATCAGC
The DNA here is from genome assembly GCF_000691845.1 of Merops nubicus. NCBI lineage: Eukaryota > Metazoa > Chordata > Aves > Coraciiformes > Meropidae > Merops > Merops nubicus. The sequence goes on from NW_008599776.1 coordinate 31,134, forward strand.
CCAAAAGAAATAACCTAAAGGACCCCGTAACTTCATTAACCAATTAGGTCAAGAGGAGTAATGATATTCATAATGTAACAGTTAAGTTTTGCCAATGTTTAATGTATTCACTCTGTGAAAGGTTTAGGTAATAGTTCTGATTAATATAAATGAATCAAATTTTAAGGAGGTTGTCAGCTGTCCTCCCACTAAAAAGAAGAATGATTAATGATAGCAAAATTATAACAAGAAGGTAATAATAGCATTCACTGAGGTTTTTAAATTGTAAGGAACTTTACAAACTAATTGATTTAAAGCCTCTGTTTATCCCAAGGTGTGAACATTGGAAGTATAAGACAAAGGTATTAACCAGGGAGATAATAAATTCATCATGCTCCCCAATGGAATCAGCGTCCACTTCTATGTTAGAAAGAAGTATTAGACTTTTAAGCAACAGATATCAGAGAGCAGATCTTCCAGCTGCCATGGACCCAGAGGAAACCACACTGTTTATACCAAAGCTGGTACACCCCTAGTGATGTTTCCTACTGTCTGCAACAAAAGCGGCTTCCATTGACTTGTGTATGTGCACACTCAGGTGTGCAGAAACTGCACTCCCTTAAAATATGACAACACTATTAACAGTGATGGTCAGATCAGTTCTAGTACCCTCACTCATTTGTGAGGCCACTCCTGAAGTGAAATATTAATCTCTGTGTGCAGGAGTGTGAGATTTAAACTCAGCCTTGTCTTGGTTAAAAGCACTAATTTTCTGCAAGACAAGCCTAGCTGTCCTCAACAAAGCTTCTTCACAGTGAGGGGAGGGAGGGAGCACCTTGGCTTGAGGGAAAGCTCCATTTTCAGATATGAAAGTAATTGCCACACATAAATAGTCTAAGTGTGGATACATCTTCTTTTGGTCTTCAACACCACAGATTCTCATTACAGCTTGTTTTTCATGGACAGGTATTAGTATGGTCAGACTGCTTGGCAGACCTTATCCACTGGTGTTTATCTTTTGTAAAGGTCATGTTCCTGCTTGCAGTAGATTTAGCAACAGAGGTTGCTAGCAAAGACTTTTTCTTTGTAGAGAAGTATAAAGGACTTCAGAGAGGAGCATAACCCTAAAATAACTACTGCATACTTTTCAAAGGGATTGCATGTCTAGAATTGTTTTTCACCAAAAAGCAATATTTTTGGATCCTCTTTTGAATGTTTTTTTTTTTATACGACACTTAACATCACAATAAGAGAAGACAAAGTAACGGCAAGAGGTTCTTCAAATCCTGAATTAAGCTTGAAAAGCGGCGCACTGGCAAACACAGCGCGTGGGCCCTTGAGCTCCTGCGCAGAGCCGGCCGGCGCCAGGAGCAGCACAGCTCTGCTGGGCTGAGCTGCAGGAACCAGCTCAGCAGTTTCCAGCTGTGCTGCTCCGACGCCCAAGCTGATGTGCCTGCACAGAGTGAAGCAGCACCAGGGGAACTGCCTGGCTGTGGTGAGGCTGGAGATCTTTGCACAGTGCTTGTTCAGTGGTGTGAGCGTTGGGTGGGATGAGCAGAAAAATATACACTGTGTTGGGGCATGTGCCATCAAAGGCGTGTTGCGTTATGGGGTACTAATTGGCATTTATTAAACTCAGCAAGTTTCATGCCCGGATGACTACAAGGCCTTGAGTGAGCAGCATCACTTAAGTTTTGTCCATTTGTGTAACCCAGCTGAGTATCTCCTGTGAACTCAATCTCTCCAGAGGCAGCGCTGCTGAAGGGGAATGGAAAGGAGAGCTGTGTGTTGTTTGTGTGACAGTACTTCAGTCAGTGTCTTCTGACCATTTCAGCTTACAGTTCATACGCAGGTAGTGACAAGACAGTAGAAAGCTGATAAGTCTATGGGGTACTCCAAAAGAACAAGCAGACCAAGGGTGGTGGTGCAGCTTTCCATAGTAACTTGTTTTGGTACTTTGGCTGGGTTAAGCAGACCTTAGTGTGAAGTGCTGACAGCTTCAAATGAAGTCCAGAGGAACATAGATAGACAGATGCCAGCTTTCTGAAAGGCAGATTTAACTAGGTGAGCATAGCCTTGCACCAGTGCAGGCATGCTTCTTATCATGGAATCATAGAATCATAGAA
>NW_008599777.1:0-6661 GCF_000691845.1 Merops nubicus
CTTCTAGAGACTGATTAAGCTTCCCCATATTCCCTGATATTAGCTATTGGTAAGTGAAAAGCAGCAAAGGGGAATAGAGAAGAGTGCTAAACTAGATCACCAGAATATTTTGGTACCCAAAATCTAAGCAGTTTGGCTATTTTAAGCAGACAAAAACTCCCCCAAAAACACCAAACAACAAACTCATCCACCACCAACCCTCCCACAACATTCAATAGTTTGACTATTTTAAGCAGACAAAAACTCCCCAAAAACGCCAAACAACAAACTCACTCACCCACCACCAACCCTCCCACAACATTCAAAAAGACCAAACCAACCCAAAACATACACCATGGAGCTGCTAAGTAGCATTCAGGTTCAGAAGCTATTTTTCCCACTGTGGCCTACAAATGCATTTCTGTGGGTCTATCTCCAGGTTAAAGTAATGTCAACAAAGTTCATTTCATGGCAGAGTAATTCAGAATTGTCTTAGCACATAAGATTTATAGCAATAGTAAGCTTCATGTTGCTACATGTGAATAAACAAGGTCCTTTTAACTTCAGGCTGCAAGAGATCCTCAGCAGGTATTTCACTACTTGCTCTGTGAAGGGGTAGGTTAGCATTCAAAACTGTACAAAGAATACCTTTGATAAATACCAAGTTCTGACAGGCAAAAAAAAAAAGGTAAGGAGTCCAGCATCAATAAAAACAGGAAAAAAGTACATACTCTTACTTACATGCCCTGCATACTGTCCAAATTTCTTTCGGAGGCCAGTAGCTAGTCCAGCAAGGCATTTGGCAGCCAATGCCACTAACATAACATTTGTATCCTTTCCAACAACCTGGAAACACAAACAACAAAAAAACAATGTTCAAGACTGAAAAAAATCCACGTTTCAAAGACCTGGAGGATTTTCTTACAGTCGTTAGCATGCCACAAATTGGGTTATTTCCACCACTGTTCCAGCTAAGAATTTTCTAATCATTATTATCACAGCCATAACCTCTTAAGTATAATACAAATAACTATACAAAAAATATTAAGCTATCTAGTGCACCCTGGCTTTTATTTATTACCTTTTTGAGAACTTTCACCAAGTCTGCATAGTCCCCCGATTCCAATTTGGGATTTTTCACCAGCACTTCAACAGCTTCTAGAGCTTCTTTCCTTTCCTGCCACTTTTTGGCTTCCTGCAGAACAAATAATTGACATTCATTTATAAATGCAAACAGTTCTAGAGAAATATGCTTTCCACAAACTACAGATTTTACAATTTAATTCTATCCTGAAAAAGCCAAAGTCTACACATAGAGTTCAACACCAACAACTGCAATGAAATATGAAATGCAGCCCTTCCCCAGCACATCTCAGCTCCTTGAAATTACAGCTTCCTTGCTGATAAAGCAGATTTTGAAACACATTTATAGTACTCTACACTTTACTTCCACTAGTCTGTTATTATCCATGTAGTAATAAACCATACACTGCAGAATGCCTGCAAGTCTTAAGACTCACTAGCTCCTCGTGTCACAGAATTAACTACTAGTATCTAACTTTATGCTTACTATTTTCTCATAGAAGTCTTTAGGAAGCTTGGAAAGAATTTCTACAGCTTCAAGCAACTCGTATGCATCTACTTGTGGTACTGCTTCTTCCTCATCATCACCTCCTGCAAGCAGAAGAGAGAAAAAGAGAAGCAGAATGACAACTGAAGATTGGACTACAGCACCAACTAAGGCTCATTGTTTAAGAAGTACTATCAGCAGTTGCAGATTTGCTATTCCCAAGGACAGATACTCTTTCATACAATGTTTTTGCTCCAGCCACATTTGGTTGTGTACTGCACCCCACGCGTTCTGTACCAGTCTGAGTAAAAGCACTATTTAAGTTAATGTGTTCCTTCACAAATAATACACCAGCAACATACTTGCCAGTGGAGTTGAGGGAGTCACCCACTCACCTTCATCTGCATCTCCTCCAGCTGCCTGTTGCTGCTCAAATTTTGCTTTTAGCTCCTGTTGGGAACGCAGGAATCTGGTCTGCTTAGGAGCAGCTGATGACACTTTGACCCACTCTTCTTCCAGTTCTTTCAGCTGTCAAAAGGGAAAAGAGTCATTGCAACAGAGACATTTTGTACATATCCCAAGACAAGCAACACTTCATGGAGTCTTCCTGTTTCAAACCAAAGACAGTACTACCTTTCAAGTTCTTTCTGCCACCAGAGAAGTCACTTCCCCTCCACATTCACTGTTCAGAGGCTTTTGACTAAGTTTATCCACAAAACAGAGTATCATCCACAAAAGTATCAATGCAAAGTATTTACACAAGAACAAACTGTACAACAGTCAGAATGGTGTGTCCCCTCTGCAGAAGCTTTAAAACCAAAATTGGCTGAGCATGAAGGAAGATTTCCTGTTACAGTCATACTATTATTTCATACTAAAACTAAGATGAAACAAACATGCTGAGCTATATTTGATAAGAAATTTTTTTTTGTGTTAAAAAAAACAATGTTTCATCTCCAACAGCATCGTTATCTATCACAATGTAATGCCACTTCCTGAGGTGGAACAGTCACTTATTAAGCACCACCAGTCTGAAGGGCTGTGTAGAGGAAAAGACTTCAGGAAAAAAGAAAGCTGAGAAGGAAAATGGTCAGCTTGAAGATGTTTAATGCAGGGGTCTTCTATGAAGGTAACTATTTGTCCTTGGGTTAGGTCTCCAAGAATTATTCATCTCAAATACCCTCCTCTGTTTTAGGAAGATTCTTCCCCCTGCAACTACACATATATTGAAAGCAACAAAACAATCACAATTTTTTTTAAAAGTAGCAGATGGATTTACCACTCCAGGTAAAGTTATGAGAAGATTAAAGAAATAACATTGCTGCTACTGTAAAATTCCAGCTTTGACTTCCAACACCACGTTATGATGGAAGGTGAGCGTGGAAGTGTCTTCTCAAATGTGTGGGTACAGAACTACCTTCTGCCTACCTGAACAGAATTGATGTTCTGCAGTGGAGGTCTCAGAGCATCCCTTATCCAGCGGTAGATCTCCACAGCAAGGAGTTTGGCTTCATCCCGAACAGCCTTTTCCCGGGACTCAAAAAGTTTTGGCAAGACTTTAATGATTGGCTTCAGGGAGATTATTTTTGAGCCAAACTCGCTGCAAGTGAAAAACATGGAATAGCATCAACCTACAGGTAGGAATTAGACACAAATACCACTTCAATTTCTTTTTAACAATCCCTGAAATGCTTCCAGTGCACATTGAGGCATCGTGTCATTTACACAAATCATTATTATAGCTCTTATTTTGTGAAGCTACTAAGCTACTGTAAACTTTAAAGAGTATTTGCCCTATCATAACTATCTTCCACACCCTGCTTGGAATTACAAAATCAGGCCTCTGAAATGACTTCAAAGTACTTAATCAAATCTGCTGCTTAAATCTGTTCCCTTGCTGGGGCAGGGAGAGAAAAAAGCATCCTTAGAACAAAATTTGTATGACTTCAAAAAATCAGAATAGAATCTCCTTTGTCTATCCTTGGAGACAACCTGCAGTAAAAGCATTATTCACTTTTCCACTTGTTGGACCAGATAATTATAGTGAGCCTGGGTCATCTTCACAGAAAGCACATGTTGAGATAGGTGCTGCTGAAAGGGCACATAAAACAAGTTTCCCCAGCCAATCACCCTTCCCCATCAACAGATTCTACATGTTGTTGAACTTAATACTTTAAACTTAGTTGTTCAGTCACTGCCAAGTGAGGAATAACTTTCTTTCAATACTCAAAATTACCTGCTACAGTTCTGAAAGCATCATATCTAAATCATCTCAGAGCCATGATTTTTTTTTGATTCAGAAGCTTTTATTTTCCTTGGGGATTTTGAATTAACCTTTCCACTAACCACACCCTCTCTTCTGCTTCCCCACCATCAAGTACCATATGAAACAGCCAGTAAAAATAGCCACTCAAGAACTAAAACTTTCATCTCTCACCTCCTAAAAATCCTGGTGCTAAACATTTTATTGCCAAGCCCACTTTGAGAAACACCCAGTATTAAAATCTGCAGAAGAGGCACCAGTCTTAGAAGCACCAATTTAAATGCAGAATATGAACAAATCATTTGCTTAAGATTTTTTTTTTACCATGAGTCAAAAAAGATGATATTCAAAAAAGTGCCTATGTGAATTCTCCAATTCCTACCTAGTCCATGTGATGCTAATTCACAGAACACAAGAAGGAACAGAAACCTTTGCACAGGGTAAAAAACACCACAAGCTGAACTAGTTATGCACTCAAGTCACCCACCTAGGTCCAACATAGACAAATTTTATTATCAATACAGAAACTCTGTCAAAGCACAAGACAAAATTAGGTAGCTACACAGTTCAGAAGCAGAAGACAAAGGCCAAATCAATAGGGGTCCATGAAAGAATTTGATCCTGTCATCATAAAGATAATAAAATACTGCATATAACACAAAAAAGACACGTGGCACATTTTATAGGCATGGTTAGAGGCAAGACAGAGGAAGGTTATGCAGGTTTCTAATTACACGGTACTGTTAAAAGGACATTTGATTAGATAAGGCAATTTAAAATAGCTAAAATATATTCATAAGATGTGGGACAGTAGTTTCACTTTGCAGAAGCATAGGTAACCTCATGCTTTATTTTGACTATTACTACAAAAGCCTGAAAATATTGAATCATCTCTACATATGCCTCAGCAAGTACTCTGGAAAATAACACACTATCCATCTCTATTATACAAAATTTTCAGAAAGAATCATAGAATCACTTTGGTTGGAAAGGACCTTTAAAATGGACTCTACCCATTAACCCCATTCTGTCAAGTCCACCTCTAAGCCACATCCCCAACCACCACGTCTACAGGGTTTTTAAACCCCTCCAGGGATGGTGACTCCCCCCCCTCCCGGGGCAGCCTGTTCCAAGGCCTGACCACCCTTTCAGTGAAAATGTTCTTCCTCATGTCCAACCTAAACCTCCTCAGGAGCAGCTTGAGGCCATTCCCTCTTGTTCTATCCCTAGTTACTTGTGAGAGGAGACCAACACCTTCCTCTCTACAACCTCCTCTCAGGTAGTTGTAGAATATAAGGTCCCCCTCAGCCTCCTCTTCAGACAATAGCCCCAGTTCCCTCAGCCACTGCTGGTAAGACTTGCTCTCTAGGCCCTTCACCAGCTTAGTTGCTCTTCTTTGGATCCACTCCAGCACCTTGATGTCTTTCTGGTATTTTGGTCCCCAAAACTGAACCCAGTATTCAAGATGTGGCCTCATCAATGCTGAGTACAGAGGGACAATCACCTCCCTGGTCCTGCTGGCACACCGAGTACAGAGGGACAATCACCTCCCTGGTCCTGCTGGCCACACTATTTCTAATACAAGCCAAGATGTCACTGGCCTTCTTGGCCACCTGGGCACGCTGCTGGCTCATGTTCAGCTGCCTGTCCCTCAGCACTCCCAGGTCCTTTTCTTCCAAGCAGCTCCAGCCACTCTTCCCCAAGCCTGCAGCATTGCCTGAGCTTGTTGTGGCCCAAATGTAGAACCAAAAACCTGGTCTTGTTGAAGCTCAACATTAACTACTTTCCTCAGAAAAAAGTGTTCTGTCAATTAATAACAAAATTATGTTCCCTTTAAAAAAAAAAAAAAAATCCACAGGACAGTAGAACAACAATTTGATAGAATCCCATTATTTTTCACTCAACTCAAAGTCAGCAAACATAGCTGAAGTGGAACAAAAAAAGATGTTCCAAATCCAATCTCAAAACAAACTCCCCCATCTTCATTAAATTGGATTTTATTTTTGCAAAGCATTATCAGCTTTTCTTTTTAAGTCAAGAGATGCTTAAATGGTCAATGGAAACTTACTGTGCAATAAGCTTCATTGTTTTGGTATTTTTTCTTTTTTCTTTTCTTTCAAAAACCACACACCATGTACCCAATTAGAGATGCTCAGACCAGTGAAGAAAACAGTGGGTTTTTTTAAATCAGGACTAAGTTTTAGTTTTCCCATCAGTGAGTTTATTTCAGCTATTCAAAGAGAAGCTCCACAGTCTGGAACAAGACACACTAATCCTGCCTGTCTTTCAGAGCTCTATTGTGAAATGGAAGTTTGGTAAACAGTTGCCATGAAGAAAAGTGATCTAGATGATCACCACATCTTGTATAACAAAGACACCCCTCACTTCTAACAAACCCCATGATGCTGCTGACTTTTCTTGTCAGAAAATAAAGATACATCCTACTGAACAATAACCAGGGTATGTTAAAGACTTAAGTGAGGGGGGGAAAAGAAGAAAGCAGACCAAAACCTCTAACAAACCATGGAACTAAAAAAATCAAAGCTTACCTTAGTGCTTTTCTCAGTGTCTCTATACATGCTACTATGATTTTTGGGTTTTTGTTGTCCAGGCCCTTCAGTAATTCTTCTTGTACTGCCTCACCTTTCTCAATTTCTATATACATTAGACATATATCTAGACCCAGCTCTTTTGCTCTGGCTTTTGGCTGATTGAATACTTTATTTACAACTCCAGATGCTACTTCTCCTGTTGTCCTGAAAGAGAAGATGGTGTTATTTTTGGAACATCTACGTAAATCAGGTGTTCTACAGCACTGTGCACAGACAAAAAGGGAAAAACAAACAAAA